>NC_056729.1:282683197-282891828 GCF_019279795.1 Protopterus annectens | reverse complement strand
AAAACGGCCCAAGGAGTGCAAGATTCTTTACCCTTTATTTTGAGGATTACGGGAAAAAAGGTTGGTAAATTATGGATTGATTGAGAGCCACACTGAACACCACTTTAGGCATAAAAAGAAGGGTTTGTCTCGAGAGAGACCCTGTCAGCATGGAAAATAAAGAAGAGTTCCACAGCCATAAGTGCTTTTAGTTCAGACACTCTTCTAGGTGAAGTGATGGCTAGTAGCAATGCTGGTTTCCAAGAGAGGAAAGTCTGCAGACACTGCAGGCTCAAAGGATGGAAGTGTGAGCTTTTCCAGTACAAAGTTACAGTCCCAAGCAGGGATGGATGCTCTCCTTGGCAGTCTTAAGTTGTCTGCCCCTCTCAGGAACTGTTTGAGGGTCTGAGAAGAGAAGTGGCTCATTGTTGTAATGAGCCGAAATGGCGAAGGCATGAATCTTAATGGAGGAGAAAGACAGGCCTTTTTGTAGTAGCTCTGCTAAGTAATCCAAAATTAAAGGCAGGGAGGGCAGAGTTGTGTCCTCTTCTTTAGCTAGGCTCCATAAGCAGTATCTTTTCCACTTATCCGCATAGGATTTCCTTGTACTGGGTCTTTTGGCTTCAAGAATGACATCCAGCATGTGTTTGCTTAGAGCTGCTGGTATAGGATTCAAGGGACAAGCCAGGCTGCAAGCTTTAGGGTTTGCAGTTGTGGATGCAAAATCTGCCCCCTCCTGAGAGGGAGCAGGGTAGGGTTCTGATGTAGGTGCCATGGTGGCACCGATGTCAGGTTACACAGGAGTAGGTACCAGTGCTGGCGTGGCCAGTCTGGGGCAATCAGAATTGTCCTCGGTCTGTCCAGTCTTATTTTGAGTAATACTCTTGAGAGAAGGGGCATGGGAGGGAATGCATAAACTGAGAGATTTGCCCACTGAAAGGATAGGGCATCTACTTTCCAGGCTCTTCTGTGATGGTTCCTGGTGCAAAATCTGCTGAGCTGGTGGTTGTAAGGGGGGGCAAAAAGGTCCATCTTTGGGGTCCCCCATTTCTGAATCAGAAGGTTGAAGGTGCTGGGCTCTTAACTGCCATTCATGCGAGTCTAGGAGATTTCTGCTCAAGTCATCTAACAGTGAATTTTGATTGCCTGGCAGGAATTGAGGTTGCAGATGGACTTGCATGTCCAATGCCGTGTTCCACAGAGCCATGGCTAGCCTGCAGAGTGGGGAGGAATATGTTCCCCCTGCTTGTTGATGTACCACATAACTGTGGTGTTGTCTGTTTTTAACAGAAGCCGTTTTGGAAAGAGTAGGGATCTGAAAGTTATCAGGGTGTTCTGCACAGCTGGCATCTCTTTTTGGTTGATGTGCAGATGAATTTGTCTTGGGCTCCAGTAGCCTTGAATGCATTTGCCGTCCATGTGTGCCCCCCCCCCCCATGTACCACATAACTGTGGTGTTGTCTGTTTTTAACAGAAGCCGTTTTGGAAAGAGTAGGGATCTGAAAGTTATCAGGGTGTTCTGCACAGCTGGCATCTCTTTTTGGTTGATGTGCAGATGAATTTGTCTTGGGCTCCAGTAGCCTTGAATGCATTTGCCGTCCATGTGTGCCCCCCCCCCTGCATAGTTTGATGCATCTTTGGTTAGGGTCTGGGCGGCTTGGGGTTAAGTAAAGGGCAGTCCCTTGTGGAGGTTGCATGCTTCTGCCCACCAAAGAAACTCCGTCCTTAAACAGGGTATGATAGGAATGACTTGTTTCAAGGTCCTGAGAATGTTGACACCAAAGACTTTTTAAGTGCCATTGAAGTTTCCACATATGCAGCTTTGCATATGGAATTAGCAGTATACATGAGGCCATGAACCCTAGGGCCTGCAGTATTTTTCTTGAGGATAGCTGGGTTCTGGTGGCCATTTGTTTGAAGTAGGCTGTCAGACTTATTTTTCTGAAGTGAGGAATGCCATTTGGGATGTTGTGTGCAAGCTTGCTCCCAGGAATACAATCCTCTGACTGGCTACCAGTTTTGATTTCTTTTTGTTGATGGTGTACCCCAGGGAAGTGAGGAGGTTTTTCATAAATGTCAGGTGCTGCAACAGCAATTCCTGACTGTCCGCCTGAATCAGGCAGTCATCCAAGTACGGGTAAATTTGGATATTTCCCTGCATGTAGTATGCAATGGCTGGAGCCAGGCATTTTGTGAATACTCTGGGCACAGTGGATAAGCCAAAGGGAAGTGCAGAGAACCAATAATGCATAGATCCGTCCCCGAAACGTAGATACTTCCTGCAGGACTCCCTTGGGATGTGCAGATAGGCTTCTTTCAAGTCTAGGGTGACTAATCAGGCATCCCTGGTTAGCATAGGTAGAAGCTGTTGCAGGGTAAGCATTTTGAATTTTGGTAGCACCAGGAAGGTGTTGAGAATTGAAATATCCAGGATTGGGTGCCAAGAGCCCTCTTTTCTGGGTACCAAGAAGAGTCTGGAATAGAATCCTTGGCCTATCTATTCCACTGGAACCGGCTGAATAACTCTGATGGAGAGCAGGGATAGAACTTGGTTTTGAGCCTCTGCCCACTGGTTTGGAGGAAGGTCTGGGAACCCTCATGGGGTTGGTAAGTGGAAGTAAAATTTGTATCCCTGGGATACAATGCTGAGGACCCATCGGTCTTGTGTGATGGACATCCAGTTTTATGCATGAAGGGCAAGTTTTCCTCCTAGGGGCACAAGCAATTGGGTACAGGTGGGGAGGGGAGTGGTGAAGTCATTGTGAGTTTTTCCAGTAAGGAGGTGGCTTACCACTCCCTGGTTTGGGGCTGGGAGCACGCCATTGTTTAGATCTCTGCATACCCTGAGAAATCTGAGTGGTCTGTTTCCCCTGGCCCTGGTTTGAGATGGCCGGGAGGGGGCTGGAAAGGACCAGTGTTTGGAAGGGCAATGCCTACTGAATCTAGGGGGTTGTACTTGTAAGAATTCTTTAACAGTCTGCATCGACTTAGTTTTTTCTTCCATCTTTTTAAGAACCTCTTCTGCTTTGGTGCCAAACAAACTGTCCTTGTTCAAAGCAGCGTCTAGTAACTTTGATTTGACATGGTCTGGCAAGGTCTGCTCCTTGAGCCAAAAGCATATCTTCTCAGTACAGAACCAGTGACTGCTACCCAGCAAGATGCCTCTAGGGCATCAAAGCTGCACTGCAAAGTATGCTTGCTGACTTGGCTTGCAAAGTGCATAAGCTCCTGCAATTCCTTATTTTCTGCACAGTCTGTAAAGGTTGCCACTTTTTGTTTAATAAGTTCCATAATATGTTACTGGTACTTCAGCATTTGAAACTGACAATTTAATGCCCTAATAGCAAGAGTAGCAGAGGTATATACCTTCTTACCCCATCTGTCCAAAGCTCTGGAGTCCCTGTTCGAAGGAGTGAGATTCTTGGCTGTAGTTGCCCTGATACCTTTAGGCCCCTGGGAAATGATCTCTGGGTCAGCAATAGGATTCTTGAAAAGACATTTGTGAGTGTCAGGTACTCTGTAGTACCTGTTTGATTTCCTAGGGGCAGGAGGTAAAGTATCAGGAGTAAGACTGGATTCCATAAAGACATCATCAACAACCTCCAGGACAAAGGGTACTGCTAAAGGTATGTGCTGTGGAAAATCTAGGAATTCCCCAAGTCTCTTTTTGTACTGAGGATAGTCTTGGCATTCCCAGTGGAAATGCTCTCTTAACGTATGGAAGGTTTCACCAAAAGAAAAATCCTCTGGAGGGGAGGCAGAGGTAATGGATTCCTTTGCATCTGAATCCTCATAAGCAGATAAGGGCAGGTCTTCATAATCAGATACCTCAAAGTCATCGGACTCCTGGTCTGTTGAAACTGCAGGGGACTGGTCGCTTTTTTTCTCAGCAGGAGAAGGCTGACTTCCCCTAATCAGTCGTAATAAGCGTAAGGTCTTCTGCCATTCTAAGCATTTGTCATGGAGGCATGGGAGGATGTGCATGCGCTATGGTAGTCAGTTTTCTAGGCATAGCGCATACTCTTGGCCTAAGAAACTCAGTAGTTTTAGATAAAAAAAAGTCAGTCTGAGTCGAACATTGGTAAAGCCGGTGCCTGCACAGCGGCTCCAGACCCATCCAAGGTAGAGACATCCGCAGGTTCTATAGACGAAGAAGAGTCACCCGGCATACCAGACTCTGAATGGGTCTCCGTAGAGGTCTGTGAATCCATAGAAGCGGGCATCAGGGGCTGCGAAAGCACCTCACTGAGTACCCGCAAACTGGCAACTAGCTTAACGGAAGCGTCGTCCGCAACTTTGGACCTATGCTGTCTGTTTCTATCGTTATCCTTACTTATTTTTTGGAATACCAGTAGTCAGATGGCTTACTGAAGCCATTTTGTAATACGGAGATGGAGAGCAGAAGAATTTAGCGACAAAGAGAGCCTGACAACGAATGGTCCAGGCATTGAACAATGACAAAACCGACAGCGAGGTAGGTCGTGGTCTGGGCCTAACAGGTGACACAGTAAGAATGAAAATCTCTGTGAGTTATTTGCTTTCCACAGGCAAGACAATTGTTAACTTTTTCTGACAACGGTTAGAGCAAGAAAAAAGGATCCCCAATGGGGTACTTGGCTTTAGAAGACTTCAGGATTACTGAATTCGTAAACGAAAATTCAGGTAGCGGCTGACCGGCACTTGCGAACTGCTTCTGCTTTGGGCTCCTTGGCAAGAAAGACTGATGTAATGACGTCGGCTGCCTGTTTTTATATCTGTGACGACCTGACGTCAGTCCTGGAGCAACATCAACCGACACAGAAATACTAAGTCTCTGGTATTTGGGCCAACTGAGGGCTACCTGCAGGCAGATAACCCAAGTGTGATGACTGCAACAGTGAAACACGAAGAACATCAGAGCATTTTAGTGTGTATTGTGAGACAAATCTCCCTCAGGATAATTTCCACCCTTTAACCAGGCAAAAAAAGTAACTCTGTGTAATATCTCTTCCTCACAGTTCCAGGATCTGTGTTTTATTCCTGCAGTCTGTGTGGAGTTTGCATGTTTTTCTCCATGTACCCCCCCCCTCCAAAAAAATACAGCAGACAGACAAACGCACAGAATTACCTCTTGATTTCAAAATGCAGGTGATGACAAACAGGAGCGGCCCTTGGTCAACTGGTGCCCTAGGCAAAAGGGATCCATGACGCCCCACCCCACCACACTACCTGGTGCCCCCATCCTGGTCTACCTACACCAAATAAATACTGGAAAAGTGCCCTTGCTAGACCAATACCCTAGGCGGCCGCCTAGTTGGCCTATGCCTAAGGCCAGCTATGATGACAAAAGTATTCAGGGACCACCCACTGACCTGGTTCACAACTTATGAAAACAACATTTATTTCCGTCTCTCAAAGGCTATAAAAAATGCTTTTACATTATTTTCACATCAGCACTGATGCTGCCTGCAAAGTACATTACTAGGTTTCTATACCCTATTCTGTTGGTATACCTGTCCTTCTGTTAATCCCACTATATGAGCACAGTTTAAATAAGAAAAGAAAAAATATAGTTTAGTACTGCGTTGTATGATTACTTGCCCCTTTCTAGCTGGTTCAGAATTACAGTCCATTATGGAGCATGCAACTTACTGCTTTAGTTCCTGTTTTGGCATCAGCACTTGGACATCTACATACACCTACTGCTTTATCTCATACAGCTATAAAGTTACAAAAAAGCAAATTAAAGTAGCTTAATAACCTATAAATGAGGTCACCATCTGGACTTATTAAACGTCAAGTTTTTGCCACAGAAAAGTGTATTTCCTTCCCATTATGAGTGCCATATACAAAGAAAGTTTCACTAGTACTCTTACTCATTTCTGCAAGCATATATTCACATATTCAGGTTAACAGACTTTGCTTTAAATGTACTCACTATTCCAGTATGGACATAGACAAATTAATTGGTGTTAACCTTGAAAGTATGGTATGGGAAACATTAATACTACCACCTACCAAAAGCCAAGAACCACTTTGAGTGACCTAAATGGTAAAAAACTTCCATCCTGCCAGTCTAATTTTATCAGTTCCTTAAGAGGAATTGTTGCAGACCAAAAGAGCCTACAGCTCGTGGGAAGATTACAAGGAGGTCAAGAAAGTTAATGCCGTTTTTTTTAAGACAGGGTGTTATGATCAGGGCCTTCTTAAAGCTTGCAATAAGACTGCTTCTACTTACAGATATGGCACATCAAATCAGACATTAAATCAGACATTCTAACTTATTAAATGGCATAAGGATGCATTATAGGTTCATAGGAGGTTACTAGGCTAACGGCCCTAGAGCCCTTACAAGCCTAGCCATTCCCGAGCTGCCCAAATTGTCAGTGGTTAGGCGAGTAAAGCTTGCAAAGGTAAGGGTCTATGGTAGTTAATACAGACTTCTGTCCATGTGGGACATGGGCACCACCCCAGGAGTAAATCTGTGGTCACCTAGCCATTGATCTAGGTTGTGTTTGAAGAGGGTCAGTGAGAGGCTCAGTTTCACAAGCATTGAAAGCTTGTTCTAGAGAAGTGGCAGTCTCTAGGAGATGCATCTGTCTCTCGATCATGACCTGCTCATGTCAGAGGCTAGGTTAAGATCCCTGTAGTGAGTGACCCTTGTGCAGTTTGATTTACGAATGTGTAGTATTTCCATCAGGGCTGGGTCAGAGACTGCCCTGTAAGCCAGGCAGAGATCACTCCTTAGTAACCTGTAAGGGACAGAATGCAGTGACAGAGCTTTCAGTCTTTCTGCATAAGACTTGTTTTGTGTACCATGTAATTTCTTGTTGAGAAACCTCTGTGGTCCCTCCAACTGTTGGAGGTGTCTTGTGAGGTACATGCATTGTACTCAGTTACTGGTCTGATGAGGGGAGTATAACTGAATTATTCTTAGATCTAGATGCGATGCCTTTACATATAAGATGTGCCACACAGAATGATATCCTTACTACTGTGGATACATGGTGGTCAAAGTTCAGACTATCAACCTAAGTACCCAGATCATGTACTACTGGGTCTACACTTAGTGGAGTGCTGTTTATAATGTAATTAGCAGGGATGTCAGCTTTTCCAAAGGGACTAAAAATGCATTTTTTTGTATTTATCTGTAATCCATGTCTTTGCCACCAATCATTTCTCTGCATTAACCCTGCCTGCAGTATATTAACATCTTTGGTGGACTCAATAGATTGCTCCCAGTTTACAATAGTCAGCAATCTTGGTCAGCCACAGGCCATCCAAGTTTGCCCGGACTTCTGAGAAATTAATTCTGAACAGTAAGGGGACCATCACAGAACCCTGTGGTACACCACTGCTGACTGGTCTTTTGCTAGAGATGCAGTCACCCACTTTGATGGTATGTGTCCTGTTGGAGAGCCAGTTGACAACCCATCTGGTAATGTAGAAGTCAATTTCATGGAAAAATGTATACACAAACAACTACTCAACCATCTCCTCCATAACAAACTGCTAGCTAACACTCAACATGGTTTTAGACCCTCACACAGTACTACCACAGCTCTACTTTCTTTTACCAATACTATCAACTGCAACCGTAACAACAACAAACTAACCTCTTCACTTTTCCTAGACCTATCAAAAGCCTTCGATATGGTAAACCATAGACTTCTACTACACATACTTAAATCCCTTGCCCTGGATTACTCTTCAATAACCTGGTTTTCATCCTATCTTGAAAACAGGCAACAAGCAGTACTCTGGGAAATTCTCATCCACTCTACTACCCATCTCTCTAGGAGTACCCCAAGGATCTATACTAGGACCACTTTTATTTTCTGTCTTTATTAATGATCTCCAATCATTTATCCAAAACACTACCTGCATACAATATGCAGATGATTCAACCATAATTTGTACAGCTTCCTCTCAAATAGAACTCCAGTCACTGACCCAATCAACCTTTTCAACCGTTGAACAATGGTTCTCAAAAAGATGTCTTCTCTTGAACCCCAAAAACTAAGCTATTACTATTCTCACCTACCCACAAATCTACTCAACTAAACTTCACTATTACTGCAAGTGATAATTCCCACATTTCCTGACTCTACTACAAAACTGCTAGGTGTTACTATTGATAATAATCTTAATTTTGATTATCACATCAATAACACAATAAAAGCAGTGAATAAAAAGATTGGCTCACTGTATAGAATCAAACCCTTCCTTACACCCAAAGCACGGTCCACCTTAGCACAATCCCATCTTATCTCTACCCTACTGTATGCTTCCCTATCTACACTCATCTCTAAAGGTAACCTTAGGAAACTAACTACATCTTACCACAATATAGCTCGATTTGCCACAGCATCTAAGTATAGAACCCACCACTGTCTAAACCTAAAAGTATTACACTGGTTGGAACTTCCTAACAAGCTTATCTATCAACAACTTCAAATAGCACACAAAATTCTTTATCAACCATCAAAACACCAGCCCTTAGCAACCTCTTGACTCCTTATTGTAACCTGAAACAACTACGCCTCCGAAAAGCTACAAGTCAACACTACTAGAATTACAAATTCTGCAGGAAACTGCCTTTTCTCAAACGCAATTGGTAAAATATGGAATAACCTCCCCACATATCTCCTCTCTACCCACTCTTCCTCACTTTAAAAAACAACTTCTTTTACATCTAAACAATTTCTGGCTATGCTCTTGCACCAATCCAGACTAACCTGCTCTCATCTTTCAACTTTCATATTTCTTTATTCAACTCTGTAATGTTTCTCTCTGATCACATAAAGACTTAATGATTACATTGTTACTACCACTCTCAAACATGAATTAAAAAAAAAAAAAATTATTAATTAACAATTAATGTTTTTATAACTATCCATTACATTTGAACTTCAAAAAGAAGTATGAAAGTATTAAATGCATAGTTGGTATTATTTGCTTTTTCTTAGATTTGTACAACCATACCTGGACTAATATCATTGTATTTTGCTCATTGCCAGTCTCATAAGTGTATTGTACTTGTTTATAATTTACCTTGCTTTTATCCGTGGAGCTTTTCTCCCCGGGCCTCTACTGAAAATGGACTTTGATCCAGCTAGACTAGCCCGGTCAACAAATGTAAAATAAAATAAAATAAAATAAAATAAATAAATAAAATAAAAAAATTCCCAACTGGGAGAGTTTCTCTATAACACCAGAGTGGGGGATTGTGTCAAATGCCTTGGTTAGGTCAAGATAAGGCAGTATGCAGTGTCTTTCCCTCGTCCAGGGCCTTGGTGATTTTCTCGAGAAGTCAACCATGTTTAACAGGCATAATCTACCTTTAATGAATCTGAAATGGGTTGGGTCCAGAGTATGGAGATTATTAACAAGGGCATAGGTAATGTACATAAGGACTTGATTTTTTCCATGGCCTTGCAGATGAGGCTAGTCAAGCTTATGGGCCTATAATTCCCAAGGTCAGTGATGATCCCCCTTTCTGTCAAGGGATTACTGATGCAGTCCTCCATTATGCCGAAACATAGCCAGTTCTCAGGCTGTGGTTAAACAGGTATCCAAGTGGGTCTGCAAGGTCATGTTTTAAGTTTAAAAGGCAACCTGGGGTGCTGTCCGTCCCCACTGAAGCCATGTTTTTGGCCTTGGAGAGTGCAGAGATGACCTGCACTCTTCAGATAACAGGCGGCAGGTATACATTGGGGGATGACTTGAGGGAATTGGGAGGGGGGGTGAAGTTTTCTCCAAATCTGTCAGCTAGCAGGTTGGCCATTACCTCTGGTTGAGTATGTGTGGTGCCACCCACAACCAGTTCAGCACATAGCAGGGTATTCCCTTTTAGATTTCAGGCATAGTTAAAGAATGTCTTGTGATTATCCTTAGCTAGGGAGGCTATTTTTGTTCATAATTACCTTTGGAGGACTTGACAAGATCTCTAATTTACTTGTTTAAGCTCCAGATGGATTTCTCCTTCTGCTGAGGCAGTTCCATCTTGCTCTTGACCATTAATTTCTTTCTCTTGTTGTTTAGCTGGTTTATACCAGGGGTCCTCCAAGGTGGCTTGTTTTTTCAACAAGACCTGGTTTTAATCTCATGAGGTACAGCTAATTCTACACACCAGCTTAAATGGTTATACAGAACACTGGTGTACACCTCTGCATAACAGTCTATGTTATCTGCATTCGAAGGGGCTATGAAACTTCTTATATCATCACTTAGTAGGAGGTAATTTGTCTTAAAAAAATTCCCAAGCATTTTTGAGCTTGATGGGGTATCTGGTCTTACAATGACATGAACAAGACTGATTTATGGATCCTACGAGGAAGGACATCACATGGGGGGTACAATGCTCTTCCATGTTAGTGAGTACTACTTGCAGGACATTTGAGACTCTTGTGGATGTGCTCACTAGCTGTTCCAGAGTACCTACATTAACAAAGTCCAAGAACCTCTGAGCCAGTATGTTTGTGATCGTGTACATTTCACAGTCAATGGTAGGATAATTAAAATCACCCAAGAGTAAGGTGTTGGTCTGTATAGCAAGTGATTCTATTAAGTCCATGTATGTGGTATGCTTTTCGTGTTTCATGGTGAGGGACCTATAGTTAGCTATGATGTGGTAGGAGGCTTTTCCTATAGTTAACTAGACCTGGGGTAGTTCTAGAGGGTCATACTTTTTGACCAGTCTCGAGGTGTACTTCTCCTTAATGAAGATGGATACACCTCCTTCTTTGGTTCTTCCATGCTCAGTTTGTGGTCCGACTGTATGGAAGGTGTTGTAGCCCTGCATGGCCAGGGATGCCTTGCATGACCTTGAACCATGTCTCAATGACTGCACAGATGTCAGCATTTTCCAAAGTGAGGAGTGCTACCAGGGAGTGCAGTTTCTTGTTTAGATGCCTATGAACAGGAAACAAGTATACTTTGTTAAAGAACACAGTCTTAACATAATATAGACTCATTCACTACTATATTAGACATTGAAAAACATGTTCATCGAACACGTTTTCATTGACCAATATACAGCAAAAACACTAATCTCCAAATGGCCACTTCAGCAAATTTTTTCCCTGGGGGGAAAAAAATGTTTGGCCATCATCAGGGATTTGCCCTTTTCCCCACTGTAGTACAATCTCAGAGTTGGTATATTTCGTTAGGGGAGGTGTTGGGAGCACCACCACTTTTGTAGAATTTGAAAGTTTGCTCCGTTTGGCCAAGCGATTTTTTTTTTCTCCTCAAAAAAAATTTGCTGAAGTGGCTTGTTTGGAGATTAGTTCTCTGTATATTGGTGAACAAAAACCTGTTTGATGAACACGTTTGTCAATGACATAATACAGACCTGCACTGAATTGTTTGAAAACAAATTAGCATTTTCTCATTTACGTTTTTCAACACCAAATTATATAAATGTTCTACTACTACTTTTTAAAAAAAGAGCCAAAATATTGCAAATTACATTACACACATTCATTTTACTAAATCTAAAACTGTTTCTGTGTACGTGGCCCTAACAGAACTCGGGAACTACAGGTGCACTTACCCCTGTAGAAAGTGCAATGCATGCAATACAGTGAAATCTTTTGTCTATACAGACATAGATATAAAATTTGAGGTAAAGGAATTCTCTACATGCTACGTTGAAACACTTGCATTGTATTGTTCCTGCAGCCTGTTTTGTATACGGAAGAGTACTACAAAGTTTAAGGTAAGGCTGCAGGAATATAGCAGAGATATTAAAAATATATATTAAAGTCTGACTGGCTACAACTACAACTCTTGCCAGAACGGTGTTATCAGTTGTCTGAAGGCTACTGTGTCGGATATAGTTACAACACGTACTAGAGAGCTAAAAGGCCTTGAATGATTTGCTTTTAACCAAAGAAAGTATTTTCGTATTGGAATTATAGACTTTAAAGCACAAAAGAATTAAAAAAGTCTGTTTAAACTGGAAGTGCTTGCTTTAGCTTCAATTCTCTACAGTCTTATTTTTCATGTTTTATTTGCCATTTTTATTGCTACTTGTACTTGAATTTTTCAGCTCCTTGTATTTAGTGAAGCTGAAAAGTTAGAAACTCAAGACTCTGGTTTCAGACAACTTCCGTTGCATAAATTTTATTATTTTTCGAGTTGACAATAACCTGTACATACAAAAATAGGTACCAGTATCCAAAAGTTTGATTATCTTTAAATTACCACACTGCCTTGGTGCCTTTTTTTGTTTCCAATGCAAAATGCTCCTCTTTCCATTTATTCCATAAACGGATTGTTCCACTCTTAACAGCAACTGGCACATACAAACAAAATACAATTTAAAACTAATCCGACATATTTTGCATGCATTCATATACCAGTCTTATTTGTTGGGAGATGAAAATTATGTATTTACCATAACAATAGATCT
This sequence comes from Protopterus annectens, assembly GCF_019279795.1. NCBI lineage: Eukaryota > Metazoa > Chordata > Ceratodontiformes > Protopteridae > Protopterus > Protopterus annectens. Next base: position 282,879,455 of record NC_056729.1, on the reverse strand, counting down.
GTGTTGTATGTCTCTGGTTCAGTCTGTGGGACATTGGAATTGGCTGGAGTCTGATCCGAATCAGATCTAAAGTCTTTAGCCCACTTGGCACTGAATCCTTTGCCCATAACTTCCCGTTTCTCACTCTAATCCCCAGATCAAATTTGCCTCATGAAAAACCTTTCCAATAAATATATAATTCTGTAGATATACACTAAAGAAAAGATTTTTAAATCAAGGAGGCTGCAGGACTCCAGAATAAGGAACAAATGACCTCCAAAGTCTGGTCATCTCCATAACTCGCCATGCCAACAAAAAGGCAAGGGCAGGAGAGTGGGAATGTTGAACCAGATGGAGACAGTACAGATCTATCTTTATGGCAAGTATATAATTTTCATATCCGATGTCTGCTCAGCCTGGATTCAACCTGTGGATCTGAGTGGTCAGCCATGAAAAATTCCTCAGGAAAAACTAAGGAAGGATATTCAACAACACAGTGGAGTCAAAGGAAGCCCTAGATTTAGACTGGATATCCAGCTTGTAATGTGACACAAAAAAAAAAAGTGTGGTGACCCAGCCAAGTAGCAGTTGCATAAACCTTGTCCATTGATACACTAGAAAAGAAAGTTGTGACAGTGGCCTTGGCTCTTGTCAATGGTCCTCAGGCTTATGTGAAAGTGTTTTCTCTTTCATAGGGAGTGTTAACAAATTACAGTCCAAAAGCTACTTGGATAAAGACACTTTAGACACAGACAAGCTCAGCCTGGATTCTGGAAAGGAGACAAAATAACGGACTGGTTTTCTAAAAGCTTTGGTATGGTCCAAACAGAATCTCAATTGCCTACATACATCCAAACCAATGTCTTTATTGGAGAAAATCGGAAAAGAAGACAGGAAGATGAACAGAATTGTTGAACGTTTTCATAGAGGCTACCTTGCACAGAAGGTTTGTATGAACAGAAACCCTGTCTTCATGAAAGACCAAACGGAGGTGAAGAATCCAGAGCCTACAACTTTGAAAACCTTGCAGAAGTAATCTCTACCACAAAGTTTTCCAAGATAACATCTTCAAGTGAGAAGTAGATGAAGGCTCAAATGGAGAGCATGCAAGTACTTGCAAGACAAAAGGTAAGTCCCAGGGAGGGACTGGATCCCATACTGGATGATGTAGCAAAAAGGTACCCTTGAGGAACACTTTGGAAATCTAGAGGGAAGCCAGCAGCACATTATCCTTACTAACATGAAAATTAAAAATAGCTGCCAACTGTACTTAAACTTTAAATCATAGAAAAACTGGAACATGACAAACAAACTTGGTGAGAAAATCCAAATCAGATTCCAGAGGAGCAAAGACAGGATCCAGGCCTCTAGATTCTGCCCACATAATGAACCTCCTCCATATACTGGAATAAACCTTCCTAGTAGGTTGCTATTGAAATGACAATACACAAACAGCCTGAAAAGCTTGGGATTTCCAGCCATCAAGGGAACTGGAAAAACTAAGAGGTTAACTCAAGGGACTGAAGGGCTAGGGGGATCCAGACCTGCTGGATGAGTAATAAGACCCGGAATGGGATCCAGTACCGGAGGGAGTGTACATCAGAAGAGGCCAAAGGAAGGGGAACCACAACTGAAAGCCAAAAGAAAGCTACGAGACAAATGTAAAGAAGCCCGAGGGGCCAAAGCCAGCATCAGGGCATGCTTGGGTGACTATCACAGAAGGGGAATGATGGCATAATAGCTGTTGCACTTGGCATTAGGCAGGGAGGCAAAAAATGTAAAACAGAGTGCCCCTGATGTTGAAAAATCCCAACTGCAACCTTCAGATTTAGGGACCACTCAAAGTAACAGAAAGCTCCTGCTGAGGCTGTCAGCCAGAATGTTGGATTTTCCCGGGATGTGATCTGCTACCAGAAACCGCCGAGAAGAGACAGCCCATTGCCAAACCCTCATGGCCTCCCAACAAAGAGGATAATAATGTGCTTCCCCATGTTTGAGATAGCACACAGACATACTGTGCATCTGTATTGTAATCACACCTCTGGGAAGGGCATCCTGAAAGGCCTGCAATGCAAGGACTGCTTATTTCTAGAGCTCTGATGTGATAACATGTCAATTCTGAATGTATCATATAATTTATCACCAAATATGTTCATTGTAAACCTTTAAATTATGTAATATGCTGTTGCTGTCTAAACATGAGCTTCCTGAATGTAAATATCTCTCTGTGAACTTGTCAACTTACATAAATCAGAGCTTTTCTCTCCAGGTCTCCACTGAAAAAGGGCCAGTATCCAGTCGGACATTCCTGGTTAACAAATGTAAAATAAATAAATAAAATAAAAAAAATGTGGGCCTCTACAGACAACCAGGACCCTTGAACCATCCTCCATTAGAAATGCCTCCCCACCACAGCAGGGAGGCATCCATGGTGACATTGCCAAGGTTGAAGAGATCACGAACGGTCTCCCATTGATTATCAAGCGAGACTGCAGCCACCAACGAATTTGGACATGATATACCTTTGTTAATAATACTGGAAAATCCACCGGATGAGTAAGGAAAGAACGCTGAACAGCTAAAGCCCAGTGCAGAGCCCTCATTTGATATCTGGCTAAAGGAATCAACTTACAGAAACTGCCATATGGCCCAGAAGTTTCATAACTGTATGAGCGGGAGGCTTCAAAGTTGCAAGCATTCACAAGGCCTGAACCTGAAGGCTGAAAACTCTAGAATCTGGAAGCCTGGTGATTTTGTTTAATGTGTCAAAGCAACATTCTATGAATTCTAAAATGTACACAGGTTGGAGGCTTGATTTTGGATAAGTGATTGTGATGCCCAAATTGCTGCACAGTTGGAGTAAGGAATCCCTGCCCATGATCAGTGATGCCATTGTGGGAGCAATGAGGAGCCAATCGTTCAGATATGGAAAGACCTGGAATCCCTGAAGCCATGCTGCAACTGCTGTCATGCACTTGGCAAACACCAGGTGTCTGTGGTGAGACCAAAAGGTAGGACCATGAACTGGTAATGATAGACTCCCAGTTGAAAGCAAAGAAACCTCCAGGAATAAGAAGTTATGTACTCACCATAACATTTCATGTGAGTTGTTCATCTCACCTTCATTTTTTACTAATGGGTTCGGAGCCGATCCATCGGCTCCGGTACGGCCGTATGCAAAGCTCGAGGTCTTCCAGTAGTTCGAGGCCAAGCCCCTATCCCATGATGGACTGTGAATTACCTCAGATCTTGTTTGCTGCGTGTACTATAACCATATAAATGAGCTATCCTCCTATGGAAAGAAGAAACTGAGCAACCAGAATGAGACCAACATCTAGGTCAGCTTTCAGCCAGGAGGGGGAAAGAGGGAGGGATGCAAGAATGAAAGCGAGATGAACAACTCACATGGAACATTATGGTGAGTACATAACTTCTTAATGTGAAGTTGTTCAATCTCACTGTTCATTCTTTACTGATGGGTAGCGTCCCTAGCACCATCAATCTCGTGTGGCTCACGGGAGTACATTCTTCAGAACTGTAACTTTGTAATGCGCGATAAAGGTATGAGGTTTAGACCACGAGGCTGCTGCACAAATGTTAAGGGGCAATTTGGCTTGGAACGCAGAAGATCTAGAAACTGCTCTGGTTGAGTGAGCTTTAATCTTGTGTTGCAAAGGCACATTAGCAGCTGAATAGACAAAGGTGATGCACTCAGATAACCATTTAGAAAGAGTTGTTTTAGCCACTGGTCTACCTTTTTTGGCTTCAGAGATTGAAACAAAGAGCTGGTCTGACTTCCTGATATCTTTTGTTCTATCCAAATAAAATCTGAGTGGTCTGTGAACGTCAAGTTTGTGCAGCATATACTCAAATTTATTGGAATGATTAGGAAAAAAAACTGGTAACTCAATGACTTGGTTGATATTGGATTCTGAACAAACTTTGGGCAAGAAAAGGGGGTTTTTGTCCTAACAGATGCTCTGTCAGCATGAAAAATCAAATAAGGAGGGCTAATAGATGAAGCTTGAAGTTCGGACACTCTGCGGGCAGAAGTAATAGCTACCAGAAATATGGTTTTCCAGGACAAAAATTTGAGATCACAAGATGATGCTGGTTCAAACAGGGGGAGGATTATATGAGACAGCATAAAATTTAGATTCCAAGGAGAAAAAGGAGTTTTCACTGGAGGCCTCATATGAAATGTTCCCTTGAGAAAAGCTTTGGATAACTTGTGGGACATTATGTTTAGCCCAGTTCCAAGATGAAAGTTAGATATAGCAGCCAACTAAACCTGAACTGTTGCGGCTGCCGCTCCTTTATTAAAAATCATAGTCAAGAATTCTAGTATGGATGTCAAGGGGGTTTGGCAAGGATCAATGTTCTGCTTAGAAGCCCATATGGAAAATCTCTTCCACTTAAGATATAATCTTCTAGTGGACAGCTTATGAGAAGACAAAAGGATCTGTTTCGTCTCATTGGAAAAGTTATGAAGCCTGGCTATGAGGGTAACTGGAGCAGCCAAGCTGTCAGCTTCAAGAAGGATGGAGGTCCCTCGATGGATGTGTCAGAAGGTCTAGAACTGGGTCCAGAATACAAGGATCCTCCAAAAGATGATGAAGGAATGGGAACCAAATCTGCCGAGGCCAATGAGGGGCTATAAGAATGATGGTCCTTACCAGGGATTTTTGCTTTCTGTAGAAGTCTGGGTATCAATGGGATGGGTGGAAATGCATAGAGGAGACACGGGTGCCAATCATGTATGACTGCGTCTCTCTGGGCTTCTCCCAGAGGAGGAATCAGGGCAAAGTAGCTTCTGCATTTCATGTTGATGTGGCTGGCAAAAAGGTTGCAGCAAGGCTGTCCCCATTTGTGGAAAATCCTGTCCACAATCTCTTTGTTGAGGGACTACTCATGCGGCAACAAGATTGCCCTGCTCAGTTTGTCTGCAATCACATTGGATCTCCCCAGGATGTGCATTGCCAACAGAAAGCGCTAGGAGGAAACAGCCCACTGCCAAACTCGGAGGGCTTCTTGGCAAAGGGAGTAAGAATTGGTTTTCCCCCTGCTTGTTCAAGTACCAGACTACTGACAGTCAGTTTGGAATTGCAATCGTTCCTAGGGGAAGAGAGTCCTGGAAGCACTGCAATGCCAAAAGTACTGCTCTCATCTCCAGAACATTGATATGCAAATGTGACTCTTGATCCATTCATGTGCCTTGGGCAGTCTTTCCCTGAAAATGCCCCCGTCACCCTATCAGGGAAGTGTCTATGGTCACAGTGGCTACTGAAGGGGGTAGTACAAAGGAGCATCCTATAATTAGGAGAAGAGACATCAACCATCACTGGAGATCTTTCTTGCAAGAGCTCGTAATTAAAATAGTGTGATCCATTGGAAGTTCCTGCTAAGACCATTGAGTGAACAACAGCCACTGAAGAATCCGCATATGCATCCTTACTAATGGTATGGCCAGGATCGCTGCAGCCATCAAACCCAAAACTTTTAGAATTTCTGAATCTGGTGCTCTGTGTTTCGATACCAATGTGTTGACATGCTGACGAAGAAGAAAGAATCTCTCGATTGTTAGTCTTAGAGTGGTGGTTGAAGTGTCTAACTCTGCCCCTATAAAAATGATATGCTGCGATGGCAACAAAGCAGACTTTTCCGAATTGACTGTAAAGCTCAAGAGATTGCAGAGTGTCAAGAGTGTATTCCCTTGCCGAAATCAGTTGATGCCTGGTGGTGGCGGTAAGGAGCCAATCGTCTAGGTAAGGAAACACCTGGAATCCTAGATGCCTCAGGTGAGCAAAGACCACTGCCATGCATTTGGTGAACACTATGGGGGCTGTAGTGAGACCAAAGGGCAGGGCTCGAAACTGATAATGATTGGCTCCCAGCTATAAACGCAGGTGATCTCTGGATGGCCTGGCCATTTTATGTGGTAGTGCACATTCTTGAGATCTATCGAGCACATCCAATTGTTCTTCCCTAAAAAGGAAGTAAAGACTGTAGCATGACCATCCGGAACGTCTCTTTCTTCACAAATTGGTCGAGTCTGCTGAGGTCCAAAATGGGTCTCCAGTCCCCTGTTTTCTTTGGAACCAAAAAGAACCTTGAGTAAGTTCCAAATCCCGTTTGGTCTGCTGGGACTGGTTGGATGACTTTCTAGCAACTTGTGGACCTCTACATAGTTGCTTGTTCCCTGTAACTCGGTGGAACGTCCAGGATTCTCCTTGTGGGGGAGATGAAAGGTATGAAGTACCCTCTGGAAATTATACTTTGTACCCAGCTGTCTTTGGTTATTTCTTGCCAGGCATCTGGATACAAAGATAAGCGACCCCAGACTGCCTCTAGAGCAGGATAGTCAGGCCTCCTTTCAGGAGCGATGGTAGGATTGGCCAGAGAAGTGATCTCTACCACCCTGATGTTGTGGACCCCCTCTGCCACAAGGGTGGCGTCTCCCACAATTACCCCCTCCTCTGCTCCTAGAGGGGGGGTTCACCACATGTGTCCTAAAAGGCTCATTGGGCTTTCCAGAACCACATTTTTCCTCCCCTTTGGCCTTTGGGGTAAGGTTGAGTAGGGGTGGAAAAACAGATTCTGACGGCAGACAGAGTCTTTCCCTCCTGTTCACACCTGGTCAAAGTTTCCTTCACTTTTGGCCCAAAATGGGATAAGCCATCAAAAGGTTGTTTACGAATGAAGACTTAAAGGGCTCCGCGAAGGAACACAAATGCATCCAGGAATGTCTTCCGAGAACAATTACTGTACCCGCTGCCCTACTCATTCAATCAGCTGCATATTATACAAGACGCATGGATGAGTTGACGATAAAATTTAGGGAAGCAAGCTGGGCGGCAACTTTGTCAGAGGCCCCTGCAGCTACAGTAACACTGAAGAGAATCTCCCAACTCCTTAAGGAGATCTCTTTGCAACCTACTGAAATGGGTCAAATAGTTCAGTGAACGGAGAGTAAAAGTTGCTGAAATAAACATGCATTTCCCATATCTATCCACGATCCTAGACTCTCTATTAGAAGGAAGAATAGACGAGGCATCTCAGACATTTCCTTTTTGGTGGCCGCCGCCACCACCATGGCATCAACAGGGCCTCCTTTGGACAAGAAAGTTTTATCTGTTGGAGCGGATATAAACTTATTAGGCCTCCTAGGAACAGGCTCTATGGACTCCGGTGACTCCCACGCCCACCAAGAGACCAACTGTATGAGCTCATTGAAGGGTGGAGACACCCAAGAGGTGGAGGGTTGAGACCCAAAAGCCTTCAGGAGAACCGAATTGCCCTCAGTAGGGCATTTGGACTGCCAATCACCCCTCTGCCTAAGGATCTAGAGTATCTCAGCAAAGGAGATATCCCCAGAAGGGGACTGCGGGGACCCTTCTGAATCATCCAAGTCAGTGTCAGATGTTAAAGACTCCTGTTGGGAGTCCAAGCGTCTCCTCTTGCACAATCCCTTCCTGGGACTTCCTCAGTGGGAGCCTCTGGGGAGGTCTCGGAAGAGCAGGGGGCACTCTGTGGGGCTACCTGAGGCTTTGGGTCTCTACGCCTAGCCTGGATGATGGAAGCAGACACAGGCACTTTGGGGGATGAGGAAGCAAGGCCTGAAGTCGAGGATGTCTTGGGGGACAAGGCTCTCCTCATGGCTTTGAAGTAACCATGGCTCCGATGTGAAGGAGTTGACGGACCTGAAGGAACCACCAACCTCTCCTGCACCAAAGCCGTGGGCTCTGAGTCGGAGGTAGGAGCCGAGCTCATCAGAGCCGAAGCCCCGAGAGACGAGTCTGCACAAAGTCAGTCTGACTATCCTCCCCGGACCCGACTGGAGAGAGTCTGCTCCTAGAATCCCCGGTCGGCACCAAGGACATCAGAGTAGATGCAGCAGAGGACACTGTAGCAGGTCTCGGCTCCAAAGGTTCCACTATCAACAGGTCAGCTCCCTCTGGCTCTGAAGGTCCGGTATGGGTCAGAGAAGTAGTAGTCAAGTCAGAGGTAGTGGTCTTCGGCTCCAAAGCCGCTTGGGTCGAAGCAGACAATTTAGCAAGGCCTGGTGCCTGTAAAAGCTTCTGCACCAATCGATCCATATCCAAATCAGACAGGCTGACAGAAGACCCAGAAGAATACACCGACTGTGCTGACTGAAGTAGTGGAGATAGGAGGCCTTTCGGATACTGGCTCCAAGGCTGTGGGCTGGCTCTGAAAAGAAAAGACAGTCAGCTCCAAGGTCTGTGGAGCCGATGTCGTGAAATCCGCCAACTTTTTAGATTTTTTTTGACTGTTTGGAGTCCTTGGAGTCCCCTGTAGATCTAGAGGACTTGGAAGACGCTAGGGGAAAAGACAGTAAGGAAGCCAAAAGGCAGGAAGTTCAAGTGGATGAAAATAAACCTAGCTACCTTAAAAAAAAAAAAAAAACAGTACCACAACAAAAGAGGGTAAGGGAATAGTCAATTCTCACCACTAGAGCACTACGCCAGGTCCCAAAAATAGAGAACACTGAGTGGAGCCAAGATCGCACTGCAAACTGGAAAGGTGGCAAACAAGTTCTGGGAATTGGAATGAACAGAAGGGAATTATGGATAAAGAAGACAGAGCCAAGTGTGCTGAAGACTTTGGAATTGGTCAATGTCAGAAACTAATCGGATCCAAAATGTCACAGGCTGAAGTCAGAGCAGACATTGATGTCTTGTTATTTTTGTTCCATTTGTCAGTGTTCTGCCCTCATGTAGGCTGATACATGTGCAACACCACATGCGGGAGAAGCATATTACACTTTTATGGAATTATGGAAACAAACTAGGTAAGGTCAAATATATTCAAGCTGAAGGGTCAAACACTTTTAAACTTGATTCCAGTTATTCTTTTGTGTGGATTATTAGTCACAGATGATGGCAACAGACCTCAGCCAGAGAATGTGGCTTTGACTAGAGAATGCGGCTTTGACTATTTACAAAATCACTAAGTAAGCTACTCTTTCAAGCCTAACATTCAACCACAACATAAAATGCGGCTTAAAAGACGGTCACTGGCAAAATCACAGACATCAGTGCAGCACAGAAATGACACTCTTGCCAGTGACAGTTAAAAAGGCAAGAAATAAAAAGTACAGTTTTGTACCTACCATAAATGTAGATGTCCGATAGGTATGCATCTGCAGTCCTAACATATGGGTTGTCCTGCCTCAGGCAGCCCTTCGGTCGGCCGGATTCCAAAGTCTGGGTCTGGCCTCGGCTGATGTCGCACTTCACCCGACGTCATAGCTGCTGTTTGTTGGGTATAAAGGCATCAGCCGACGCCATTTTCCTCAGTGTGTCTTGCCCCAGATGCCAGGTGCCCTCTAGGAAGGCTAAACTTGGATAAATGCAAATAATTCCAAACAGTAGAGAGCAAACAATAGGAAAATATATATATATATATATATATATATATATATATATATATATATATACACACACACACACACACACACACACACACACACACACACACACACATATATACATATATACAAACAAATACACCATAATAGATTCCCCCAGCTAGCTAAAAGGGGTAAATACCCTAGGAATACCACAGAGGGGAAGGAGGGTGGGTAATCCTGACTGCAGATGCATACCTATCGGACATCTACATTTATGGTAGGTACAAAACTGTACTATGTCCTTCAAGGATGCATCTGCAGTCCTAACATATGGGTAGAATACCATAGCCAAACTGGGGGAGGAGGCACTAAGATAAAGATGGTGTAGTTTAGATCCCGAGCAGGTTTTGCAACTGCTGTTTTGCAAGGGATCTTGAGTATAAGGGTAGATTATAATGCTTGGCAAATGTATGCACGGAGCTCCAAGTAGCAGCTTCTAAAATGTCTTTGGTAGCCACTCCTCGTAGGAAAGCTGTAGTGGTGGCTGTAGCTCTTGTGGAATGAGGTCTGATATTGTCAGGAGTTGTCTTTCCATGAAAAGAATAGCAAAATCGAATGCAATTTCCTATCCATTTTGAGATTGTCTGTTTTGAAATTGCTTTTCCTTGCATTCCTGTTGCATATGCTACCAGAAGCTGGTCAGTTTTTCTGCTGGTCTTAGTTCTGTCCAGATAGTAGCATAATTGTCTGTGTACATCCAAGGTATGTAGCAGTCTTTCCCCCCTGTTCTGTGGGTTGGGGAAGAATGTAGGTAAATGAATCGCTTGGTTCAATGATACTCTGGAGACCACTTTTGGCATAAAGGTAGGGTTAGTTCTCAGAGAGACTCTGTCCTGATGGAAGATAAGGAAGGGTTGTACTGCCATTAATGCCTGTAACTCAGATACCCTTCTTGCTGAAGTAATTGCTAGCAGGAAAGCAGTTTTCCAAGACAAGAATTGTAATTCTGCTGTTGCTGCTGGTTCAAAAGGGGAAGTGTTAACTTTTCCAGCACAAAGTTGAGATCCCATGTAGGTAAAGGTGGTTTCCTTGGAGGTTTTACATTTTGATTCCTCTCAAGAACTGCCTGAGTAGAGGATGAGAGAAGACAGGAGGATCCATGTTGTATTCTGCTGAAATTGCTGATGCATGAATCTTAATGGAGGAGTAAGACAGGCTATTGTGGAACAGCTCTGCTAAATATTCCAGGATGTGTGCTATGTTTGCCAATGAGACATTTTCTCCCTTTGCTGCACTCCAAATGAGGTATCTTTTCCACTTGTCTGAATAAGTCTTCCTTGTGGAGGGTCGGCGTGCCTCCAGGATAATGTCCTTAACCCTCTGAGATAAACCTGGGTTATTTTGTTTTATGCAATATTCCAGGCAGCTAGCTGCAGTGTTTTCAAGTTTGGATGCAGGATCTTGTAGTTGTCCTGTGTTAGTAGTAAGGGGCATAGAGGTAGAGGCCATGCGTGTGTCCGAGACATGCTCCTCAGTAGCGGGTACCAATGTTGCCTCGGCCAGTCTGGAGCTATCAGAATTACCCTTGGCTGATCCTCTCTGATCTTCAGTAGAACTTTGTACATCAAGGGTAGAGGTGGAAATGCATATGCTATCAGGTTTTTCCAGCTGAAGGAAAGGGAGTCCACCCTCCAAGCAAGTGGGCGGTATGCTCTTGTGCAGAATTTCTTCAATTGGTGGTTGTGTGGGGAGGCGAACAGGTCTATCTGTGGTAGTCCCCATTTCTTTGTTATGGCTTTGAAGACATCTGGATGCAGCATCCATTCGTGAGCATCCGTGGTAGTTCTGCTTAAGGTGTCTGCTAGAGAGTTTTCTTTTCCTGGTACAAATCTGGCCTGAAGTTGAATGTTGAGATTCAGGTCCACATTCCACAGGTCCATTGCCATCCTGCATAGAGGATATGAATGTGTATCTCCCTGTTTGTTGATGTACCACATGACTGTGGTATTGTCCGTCCTTATCAGCAGATGACCCTGTTGAAGGAGTGGTCTGAATTCCTGGATCGCATGTTTCACTGCCAGCATCTCCTTTAGATTTATGTGTAGATTCAGCTGGTCTTGGGTCCATAGGCCTTGTATACACTTGTCCACCATGTGTGCCCCCCATCCTAGGTCTGAGGTGTCCGTGGTGATGGTTTGGCTTGGATGAGGTTTGTGGAAAGGCAATCCTCTGTTCAACCGACAGGCCTGAGTCCACCACAGGAATTCTTGCTTCAGGCATGGGATTATTGGAATCTGGGCTTCTAGACTGTGCTTGTGTTGAGACCATACATTCCTTAGGTACCATTGCAACTTCCTCATATGCAATCTGGCATGCGGAACCAATATTATGCAGGATGCCATGTAACCCAGGGCTTGCAGGACTTTCCTTGCAGTAAGCTGAGTTTGTGTTGTTAATGTCATGAAGTAGACTGGTAGTTGCTTTTGTTTTTCTTCTGTGAGAAAAGCCATTTGAGTTGATGTATCCAGTTCTGCACCCAAGAATGTTATCCTTTGGGATGGTACTAGTCCTGACTTTTGCATGTTGACTGTGTATCCCAAGGCTTGTAACAGTTGTATGACATTTTCCAAATCTTTTGTTAATTTTTCCTTGTTGTCCGCTTGTATTAGGCAGTCGTCCAGGTATGGGTAAATTTGAATTCCCTGAAGCCTGCAATGAGCAATTACTGATGCCAGGCATTTCGTGAATACTCTGGGCGCAGTAGATAAGCCAAAGGGCAATGCTGAGAATTGATAATGCTCTGATCCTGCAAGAAATCTGAGGTGTCTTCTGCAATCTGGTCGTATAGGGACGTGCAGGTATGCCTCCTTGAGATCTAGAGTCACCAGCCAAGACTCCTTGCCCAGCATGGGAAGAAGTTGCTGGAGGGTCAGCATTTTGAATTTTGGCACAATGAGGTATGTGTTCATTGTGGACAAGTCCAGAATAGGTCTCCATTGATTTTCTTTTCTTGGTACAAGGAAAAGCCTGGAGTAAAATCCTTGGACTTGCTCCATAGGCGGTACCTTTTCTATAGCTCTCATCCTTAGTAAATTGTTGATTTGTCTTAGAGCGTCTGTTTTTTGGCTTGGTGGTAGGTTTGGCATTCCTCTCTTTTTTTGGTAGAGTGTGGAAGTGAAACCTGTAGCCCTTGTCTATTGTTTGTAATGTCCATTTGTCTCCTGTGATGTAATGCCAGTTGTCGGAAAATAAGGCTAGCTTTCCGCACTAGGGTGCTTCCAGTTGTTCCCTGGTAGGCGGAACCAGAGCCAAGTCATTGTGTCTGCCCTGTGGAAGTGGTTGTAGTTGAATCTGTGGCAGTACTTCTCTGGTTGGTAGGTTGCCACTGACGTCCCCTGTAGGCACCCCTAGATTGACCTCTGCCTCTTGGGCGTCTATTTCTGCCTCTCTGTGCTCTGGAGTTGTCTGGAAAGGACCAATTCTTCGAAGGCCAATTTCTGCTAAACCTCGGAGGTTGGACCTGTAAGAAATCCTTGACTGTTTGGACAGATTTTGCTTTTTCTTCCACCTTCTTTAGAACCTGCTGTGCAGGGGAGCCAAACAAACTTTGTTTCTCCATGGGAGCATCTAGGAGTTTTGACTTAACATGGTCTGGTAAGGATTGTTCTTTTAACCAGGCATGCCTACGAATCACTGTTCCAGTCATAGCTGATCTAAAGGAAGCCTCCAGTGCATCATAGCCACATTTTAAAAAATGGTTACTGACCTGCTGAGAGTTATGTACCAAATCCTGAAGGGACTTGCGGTCTATAGGTTCAGGAGAGGACAGTTTTTTTATTTAGCTGGTCTAACAAAAATTCCTGGTACTGAATCATGTGAAATTGACAGTTTAAGGCCCTGGCTGAAAGAGTAGCAGAAGTATAAACCTTTTTACCCCATCTCTAATGCTCTAGATTCCCTTTCAGAGGGAAGAGGGTTTTGGCAGAGGCAGCTGCCACACCTTTAGGGCCCTGTGAAATGGTTTCAGGGTCTGCAACAGGAGCCTTATACAAATGGTACTGTGTGTCCGGAACCCTATAATATCTGTCAGGCTTGGCAGGGGCCGGAGGAAGAGAATCAGGGGCAGTACAGGCATCATTATATGCATCATCAACAACTGTTAGTATTGGAGGAATGGCTAAAGGCCTATGCTGTGGTAAGTGTAAAAAAGTCCTTAGCCTTTTCCTTGAATCTGAAAAATCCTGGCCCTGCCATTGGAAGTGTTCCCTCATAGCATGTAAGGTTTCCCCAAAAGAAAATTCTTCAGGAGGAGAAGCAGAAGGAATGGAGTCTTCTGCATCAGAATCCTCATAAGGAGAATATGGGTAAGGAGAATATGGGCCTTCGTGAGGGTCTGAGTCATCCGAGGAATAGTCTGTAGAGACTGGTTCCGGGGGTTCAGTCCTAGGCCTCTTATCTGGAGGAGGCTGAGAGGCCCTGTCTGGGTGAGGTTGGGATCCCCTGATCAAAGAAATGAGATCCTCAGCCAGGCTGAGTATTTGGGAACTAGAGGTAGGCCTTTGTGAGGGGGTTTTAGCAGGTAAGGCCTTAGAAGATTTAGCTGCTTTAGCCCTGGCAAAAGCCTTGATCGACATAGATGCAGGGGGTCTAGCAGCCCCACGTGCAGGGGTAGATATGTCTAAAGGAATAGTGTCTGACAAATCCTGGGTGCCTGCTTCTGTAGCAGTAAATTCAGTAGCAGATTCAGCCATGCTGTGTGAGGCTTCGGTTATCGGAGGCATGCTTTCGGCCGAAGGAAGAACAGAGGGCTCGGTTTCAGCCGAAACACTCGCGGTTGGCCTAACCGCGGTTTCAGCCAAAACCGTGGACCGCGAGTGTCGGTCCTTTTCCTTGCGCTTTTTAACTAATTGTGTAGTCGGAGTCTCCGACGGCATTTTGTATGCAAAAGCGGGACCAAAAAACTCCTCTGCAAACTCCGACGTCTAAGCGTCCGTCGGTTGAAGGAAGCACAGGCTAGACAAGCTGATACGTCGTGGTCTGGGCCTAAGCAAGGAAGGCAGTAAGAGTGGAAATCCTTATGAGGCATTTGTTTCCCACAAGTTAAACAATTATTTACTTTGTCTGACATTGGCTGAGGCAAGAAAGAGTCCCCAATGGGGTAATTAGCTTTTTAGAAGTCTTCGGTAGTAGAAACCTCTGGATCTGACCGACTGGCACTTCGAACAGCTTCTGCTTCGGGCACCGCGCGGCAAGAAAGACTGAGGAAAATGGCATCGGCTGATGCCTTTATACCCAACAAACAGCAGCTATGACGTCGGGTGAAGTGCGACATCAGCCGAGGCCAGACCCAGACTTTGGAATCCGGCCGACCGAAGGGCTGCCTGAGGCAGGACAACCCATATGTTAGGACTGCAGATGCATCCTTGAAGGACATGTACTTTTACTGCAAAAATCAGTGGAGAGAAATTATCACAGTAAATGTTTCATCTTAACACAGTGCATATTGGGTTACTATAATATTACATCACTGGGCTGAAAACCTTGACTGCAAAATGACTTTACATTACACAGAAGCCTCCATCACACCAAGCAGAGAGATCTGGAAAATAAAGGTTTACTTCAATTCAAGTTCAGTGTATAAACCCATGATCTTCTGCAGACAATCTTACCACACTGAAGTAGTTGCAATTTTAAGGGCAATGTTTTTGCCCCCCCCCAACAAAGTATGGGGGGCTTTGCACTATCACATCCTATCTGTAAAAAGGTTTAGAGAATTCAGGGAAAAGGGATCTTCCCAGTTGGTACAACGTCAAAAGTAAAATACTTGCACATAAAGACTATAGGAGCAGAACACCCTCCTTGAAGAATGCAGAATCCAGCTCCATTTTCAATACAATTTCTCTTATGGTCTTTTGAAAGGGTGGATCCACAAAGCTCATTGTCAGTAGTTTTGCTTTAGTACACAAACACAAACGTTATAAGGAAAACAATTAACAGTGATGCAGGTATTATTAGTATTGACAAAGGTACAGACAGAATAAAAAAAAAAAAAAAAAAAAAAAAAAAAAAAAACACACAAGCTGTTACTTACCGTTTTCAGTAGGAGTGGTGTTCCTGCTTACAACCACATCAACAGCAACATCCTAAGTACGTACACACTCAGTGGTGAGTGACTTGGCCACACAGGTTGACAGCAACCTTACCTTTGATAACCATGTCTCCACAATGGTAAGAAGGGAATTCCATATTGCTCATCTCATAAGTAAGGACACTGCCTCCAGAATAAAAAAGGTTATAATCTCTCTATACTCTTCCCTCATCAGGTCAATAATTGAGAACACTCCTTTTGGTATGTACATATCCAAGCACCTGCAGCAATCAGAGAGACCAAAGGTTCCCCACAAGGAAAATTCAAGGTCTTCAGCATCTGTCCTATGTGGATCGTCTAAAATCACTGTTACTTTATTCTGTTTCATACAACAGACTACTCAGAGGCACTCTCTCCCTTACACATAAGACTATCTCTGACACTGCTTTATTGGAAATGCTGCAAATCCACAGTCAAATGCTACATGGGTTACTTGCTCTAAAGACCTTAACCTTGTATGTGACATTAATAGAACCTGCTGTAGTGACAAATTTGTCTCCCAGAGGTTACCACACCTTTGGAACAGACTCTCACTTCATGTCAAACAGAGCACCTCACTGCCCTCTTCAAATGCAATCTGGATGATTGGATGGGTAACCGTAAATTCACCCCAGGGGTTTCACCTGTGGCCCTCTTGGACAGGGGCAATAGGTGCTGATTGCAGAAATAAGGGTAGAACTTGGCTAAGCTTGCAAGGGCATAGGGACATTAGCCTAGTAATTTCCTATGATCCTATAAATAACAGACCTGCAAGAATGAGGTCCTTTTTTTGTTAAAATCTAATGCTTGCACCACAGACATCAGGACCACTAAGAAGCCTTTCTATGACATCACCATCTTGCTCCAGTTATGAGTCTGGGAGAGAGTGGAGGTCAAATACAAGGGGGGAAAAAGGGGGTGGCTCAAGGGTGGGTGTATTACCAAATATGATCACCTTCTTACAAATCTATCATTAGAGTAGTTCATATACTAAGAGGAGGACCATCGTCGTTAAGCTTTAGAAGCATAGTCCCTAGCTAATCCTACTAAATGTCTACAGCACAATTCATCTAAAAAGGACTTTGAGGAGGTGGGAGGAGACATCAAAGTAGTGACTGCTATAGTGGTATGTGTTCACTGGGTTTTGGGTAAGGTTTTCCTTCTTAGCACAACAAAAGGAGATGCATTTCACTAACTATTTGTAAAAGCAATGCTTTGCAAATTTTGTAGCCAATTAGACCTTGCCCAATGACACACACGGCTGCTCTTACTTTCCTCCATGATTTAGTGCTGTTTACACAGCATTTAGCCTGTCTGTTAAAGTCTACAGAGTAAATGAGAATTGTCTTTGATAGCTTGCTAAACAGTAATGAAGGAAAACCTAAGTAAATAAATTCCAGCAAATGAGAGAATTGAGATGGTCAGAATAATGAAAATGCACTTTCAGTGCACCACACAATCAGCTGTAACACATTAACACCAAAAGTAACATGCAGCTATTTCTTTCTCAGTTTGAAGCAAAATGCAGCCAAGAAGATCTAAAGACAGGTGGCACCATGGCATATTTAAAGAATATGGGGAGGATAAATAGCCTGGGGAACTTAATTGCAAAGCAGGTCAACACCTGTAGCACAAGTCCTAGAGTTTACTGTAAATGGCCCTCTCCTCAACCAGTTTTGAGTACTTCTGCTCTTTTTGACTTCATGGAGGACATCAAAACCTTTTATGTCCTATGCCATCATTTGTTTTCATCTTCCAATTTCTACCACCTATAACATGACCTATATATTCTGTTTCTTCCTCCCTTTCTTCCCACTTCCACCCAACTGCTGCTGTTTCACTGCAGACACTAGCAACCTCCCTTCACTTCCTACTGATTCACATGATCTGTTCACCTTACCAACATCTGCACTGGAAAGTACAGTTGCGCAAGTAAACCTTACCATAACAGATGTTGAAGGATCACTGCTGTAGTAGCCTTTTTTTGGTTAAAAAAATGGGGTTTAAAAAATTCCCCCCGCCCCAAAGGGGGAAAAAAAAAAAATTAAGGGCCGGCCCCAGCTTTTTTAAACCCCTGAGGGGGGTCCAACCCGCGGGGGGGGCCTTTTTTTTTTAGAAAGCTCTTCCCAAAAAAAGCGCCCCGGCCGAACTTTTTTTAAAACTTAAACTTGATTCCGTTTTTTTTGTGGGAAATCAAGATGGGAAACTACCCAAGAATGTCTTTGATTTTTCAAAACACAAATAGCTAATCTTTCAGCCGAGGCCAGACCCAGACTTTGGAATCCGGCCGACCGAAGGGCTGCCTGAGGCAGGACAACCCATATGTTAGGACTGCAGATGCATCCTTGAAGGACATGTACTTTTACTGCAAAAATCAGTGGAGAGAAATTATCACAGTAAATGTTTCATCTTAACACAGTGCATATTGGGTTACTATAATATTACATCACTGGGCTGAAAACCTTGACTGCAAAATGACTTTACATTACACGGAAGCCTCCATCACACCAAGCAGAGAGATCTGGAAAATAAAGGTTTACTTCAATTCAAGTTCAGTGTATAAACCCATGATCTTCTGCAGACAATCTTACCACACTAAAGTAGGTGCAATTTTAAGGGCAATGTTTTTGCCCCTCCCCCCCCAACAAAGTATGGGGGGCTTTGCACAATCACATCCTATCTGTATAAAGGTTTAGAGAATTCAGGGAAAAGGGATCTTCCCAGTTGGTACAACGTCAAAAGTAAAATACTTGCACATAAAGACTATAGGAGCAGAACACCCTCCTTGAAGAATGCAGAATCCAGCTCCATTTTCAATACAATTTCTCTTATGGTCTTTTGAAAGGGTGGATCCACAAAGCTCATTGTCAGTAGTTTTGCTTTGGTACACAAACACAAACGTTATAAGAAAACAATTAACAGTGATGCAGGTATTATTAGTATTATTATTAGTATTGACAAAGGTACAGACAGAATAAAAAAAAAACACAAGCTGTTACTTACCGTTTTCAGTAGGAGTGGTGTTCCTGCTAACAACCACATCAACAGCAACACCCTAAGTACGTACACACTCAGTGGTGAGTGACTTGGCCACACAGGTTGACAGCAACCTTACCTTTGATAACCATGTCTCCACAATGGTAAGAGGGGAATTCCATATTGCTCATCTCATAAGTAAGGACACTGCCTCCAGAATAAAAAAGGTTATAATCTCTCTATACTCTTCCCTCATCAGGTCAATAATTGAGAACAACACTCCTTTTGGTATGTACATATCCAAGCACCTGCAGCAATCGGAGAGACCAAAGGTTCCCCACAAGGAAAATTCAAGGTCTTCAACATCTGTCCTATGTGGATCGTCTAAAATCACTGTTCATACAACAGACTACTCAGAGGCACTCTCTCCCTTGCACATAAGACTATCTCTGACACTGCTTTATTGGAAATGCTGCAAATCCAGTCAAATGCTACATGGGTTACTTGCTCTAAAGACCTTAACTTTGTATGTGACATTAATAGAACCTGCTGTAGTGATAAATTTGGTCTCCCAGAGGTTACCACACCTTTGGAACAGACTCTCACTTCATGTCAAACAGAGCACCTCACTGCCCTCTTCAAATGCAATCTGGATGATTGGATGGGTAACCGTAAATTCACCCCAGGGGTTTCACCCGTGGCCCTCTTGGACAGGGGCAATAGGTGCTGATTGCAGAAATAAGGGTAGAACTTGGCCAAGCTTACAAGGGCATAGGGACATTAGCCTAGTAACTTCCTATGATCCTATAAATAACAGACCTGCAAGAATGAGGTCCTTTTTTTTTGTTAAAATCTAATGCTTGCACCACAGACATCAGGACCACTAAGAAGCCTTTCTATGACATCATCATCTTGCTCCAGTTATGAGGCTGGGAGAGAGTGGAGGTCAAATACGAGGGGGGAAAAAGGGAGTGGCTCAAGGGCAGGTGTATTACCAAATATGACCACCTTCTTACAAATCTATCATTAGAGTAGTTCATATACTAAGAGGAGGACCATCGTCGTTAAGCTTTAGAAGCATAGTCCCTAGCTAATCCCACTAAATGTCTACAGCACAATTCATCTAAAAAGGTACTTTGAGGAGGTGGGAGGAGACATCAAAGTAGTGACTGCTATAGTGGTATGTGTTCACGGGGTTTTGGGTAAGGTTTTCCTTCTTAGCACAACACAAGGAGATGCATTTCACCAACTATTTGTAAAAGCAATGCTTTGTAAATTTTGTAGCCAATTAGACCTTGCCCAATGACACACAGGGCTGCTCTTACTTTCCTCCATGATTTAGTTCTGTTTACACAGCATTTAGCCTGTCTGTTAAAGTCTACAGAGTAAATGAGAATTGTCTTTGATAGCTTGCTAAACAGTAATGAAGGAAAACCTAAGTAAATAAATTCCAGCAAATGAGAGAATTGAGATGGTCAGAATAATGAGCTGTAACACATTAACACCCAAAGTAACATGCAGCTATTTCTTTCTCAGTTTGAAGCAAAATGCAGCCAAGAAGATCTAAAGACAGGTGGCACCATGACATATTTAAAGAATATGGGGAGGATAAATAGCCTGGGGAACTTGATTGCAAAGCAGGTCAACACCTGTAGCACAAGTCCTAGAGTTTACTGTAAATGGCCCTCTCCTCAACCAGTTTTGAGTACTTCTGCTCTTTTTGACTTCATGGAGGACATCAAAACCTTTTATGTCCTATGCCATCATTTGGTTTTCATCTTCCAATTTCTACCACCTATAACATGACCTATATATTCTGTTTCTTCCTCCCTTTCTTCCCACTTCCACCCAACTGCTGCTGTTTCACTGCAGACACTAGCAACCTCCCTTCACTTCCTACTGATTCACATGATCTGTTCACCTTACCAACATCTGCACTGGAAAGTACAGTTGCGCAAGTAAACCTTACCATAACAGATGTTCGAAGGATCACTGCTGTAGTAGCCTTAGTTATATGGTTTACATCCTGCCAAGGATATACAATAGCAGGCCAGCTTCTAAAGCATGAGTGTCCAACCTGCGGCCCTCAGAGCTCTTCCATGCGGCCCGCGACCCTTAAACTGAAATTTAATTGAAATGTAACTTTTTTTCCGTGTGTTTACATGTCCGCATACTTCAGCTGTTCTGCGCACGCGCCAACTTTTTTCACGTTTTTTTCATGCCAGCGTCTTTCCGCTGGTATGCAAAACACCGTTGGTCGTTTTTTACTTTGTAAACAGCTGAAGGAAGGAGTGAGATCATGGCAAGAAGGAGGATTTATTTTATTTTACAGTACACACTGACTACATCTCCAGCAGTAAAAGGTAAGCTAAGCTAAATAATTTTCTTTTCTTCTTGTTTTGTCATTTTTCTGCAAGTGTCGTGTGTTTTTCGGTTTGGAATGGTTTCCATTGCTCGTCTAAGAAATTCCTAAAGCGGTAAAAGACTCCTGCTTAATAGCGTCTCATGAACATAGATCCATCCACCACAAATCCATGGGCAAACATTTATTTTAAAGTTAAACTGAAGGATGAGGAAAAGAACTATCAGCAGTACAGTATTTCCTCATAAGGAAATAGTGACACTTGGTCTTTGTATTTACTTTCCTCAGTCACTCCCACTCCAGCCCAAAAAGTCAAACTGCTGTGTCTGTCTGGTGTGCATGTGAAGTGGTTTCTGGTGCCCCGAACTGAGTAATGATCAGCGTATTTTAATTACCCCAGTCTAGCTTGATATATGTAGGAAACGTATGACATACTGTAACTGGTCATTAAAACCTCAGCTTTGCTCTGTCAGAGGTTTGTTTTTTTAATGTCCCATATCAAGTGCTTACTCTGGCATGTATCTGAGAGTGAATGTTGCCTAGCTTTTTGTGTTCACACTAATGCAGTCACATTTTTGAAGCTAACACTTAGAAATGTATTAAGTATAGTATTTTTATTTTTTAAAGCTGCAGTAGTTCATATTCTCATTTAAGTTCTTTGACAGAACATTTTTAAATTGATGAAGGCATAATTGACAGGCATAAATACATGATGTAATCACTGTTATGGGTTCTGCTGTTAAAGAGCAATACGGAGTTGTACCAGAATTTAAATGTGCCAGGAGATTCCTGAAATTTGCTGAAAGAGGGAGGTTTTACTTTGTGCATAAGTTTCTGGTGCTGTACACATTTGCAGCTGTGATCATTTGCACTGGGCATGTGCTCTTCATTTTTGCCCTTAGTGTTATTTGTAAGCAGGTATGGCCTCCCTTTATCCCCTCTTGTATTTTATAGATAAGTCTATTACAGTGAAAGTGAGGGGTTAACAAAACAGAAATTGCATTGTGTCTTATTCTGTTTTTTTTTTAATTGATACCAGTAGGTAACTTTAGGTACACTCATGATTTGGTGGAGCATGATGTATGCATGTATATATATTTATGCATTTATTTGAAAACTAGGTGAATGGCTTGGCACTAAGATCCTTTCATTCATGACTCTGGTTGTGGACAAAACAAATGTTGGGCTAAAAAATAGATATTTCAACAATTGTATTTACATAGTTAAGACAGAGGTTTTACATTTGATAAGTGGTTCAAAGGTGTTATTAATCACACTTTATACAGAGTTTTAGTTTATACTGCAGTAAAAGCAGTTTTAAAATGTGCATATTCATTTGTGTGCAGTGTAATATGTTTAGCACACTGATGACTCTTGGTTATGTGCAGTTTATTTGCAGTTTGTCAGCTTGAAGTTACTTTCAACAAAAGAAAAAAACATATTATTGATTTCGCTTAGACTTAGAGTTCGATTTTAAAGTCTTTCAGAAACTTAGAAGTCCATGTAGCTCCTTTTGTTGATGCGGCAGCTTAGAATAGTCTGCCTATAATCCCTAGAATAGATATATCCACAACTTCGTTCCTTAAATTGAAAGGTTCGTACCTGTTAATTTTTTTTACAAATAAACTTTGATGTTAAACTAAGATGTTAGATTTAACTGTTTTTTTTAATAATTAGAATGAGATATTGAATTTTAGGGCAAATATTATGCATTTATTAATTTATTCATTGTTCAAATTCACCTACAATACAGCCAGTGGGTCGACTTTGTATTAGTCCGCATATACCTGGGGTCTTTTGCTCTTCAGTTTACCACGTTTTTGCTCTTCAGTTTATGTGAGAGACCTTTTTTGGTCCTCACTTGCCGTTTGCAATGATATATTTTACATGTGGCCCTCAGACCATTTCTGTTGACTCAATGCGGCCCTTGCAACTGAAAAGGTTGGACACCCCTGTTCTAAAGCTTCAGGGCACCTTCCGCATGACCAAATTGTCACGCAGCTTGAGCTAAGCTGACTAAAAGACAAGTTTGGGTGGAAACAGGGGCCCAGATAGTGAGAAACTCCATTTTTTTTCTCTAAGTAAAGACCAAAAAAAAAGTATTTAATGCAGAAAATCGTAGACCCGTATTAAACACAGGTAGCTCCATGTTTCACGATTTTTGATTGGCTCATATACCGGTATATGGGCCAATCAAAAACACTGCAAAACGGAGCTGCTTCTGTTTAATGCAGAACTGGAAGTTCTGCACTAAACAGAAGTAGCTCCATTTTACAATGTTTTTGATTGACTCATATACTGACATACAGGCAACAAAGCAGAGGCCATTTCGCCGGGATTTTAACCGGCAGAGCGGGGATCTGGCTGCTGATCCTGGGACAGTCACGCTCGAATAGGGACGTCTGGCAACCCTGGGTGGAAAGCCATTCACAGCTTTCCTGCCAGCAGACAGACAGGCCGAGCCCTGAAAGGACAATGATAGGAGCAACAAAAAATAAATGCCCATACCCTGGCATAATAGAGCTGCTACTGTAGCAATCATTTGAACATCTAGCGTTATGGTAAGTTTTACTTACACAACTGTACTATGTTCATCATATTGGTCGATGCTGCAGTGATTTTCTAGTAGCAATCTTTCTTGCCTCCTTTGGTACCTACTGCATGACCTCCATAAACAAATGAACACCCTATCATCCATGCAGATAATTGAAATTAATTGATGTTGCAAACACCCCTGTTCTCGTGGGAGTAGATCCAGTCTGTAGGGAACCTTGTAGTAACTGCTCCTGGCCATTTCCAGAAAAAAAGAATGGCAGCCTGGGCCAGAAGGGAGTCACCACAATGATCTTCGGGATTCCCTCTGAATCTTCAAAAGTACACAGGAACATTCCTGTACAAGGAAAAGAGAAAAAAAAAGAAAAGACATCTGTCTTCCAGGCCTTCATGCATGCGATCCTGGAACAGAATCTTTCCAACGGATTGTTCAGAGAGGAGGTTCACAGAGGAGGCAAAGATCTACATGAGGAACTCCCAACAGATGGATCAACTCTTGGAAGACAACCTGATCTATTTTCCATTCATGAGGGTCTGCCATGGTCCTGCTCAGCTTGTGTGCCGTGCATTTTTTCTCTTACTGGAGTGTAGGATGCCTATAGTGCAAGATTGTACCTAGAAGCTATATCCCATGCTAACATGGCTAGTCTGCAAAGGGAGTATGACCTGGTTACCCCTTGCTTGTTTATGTACCACATGACTGCGGTATTGTTTTAACCACCTGATGAGGCCCTGGGGAGCAAAGACGGTTCAGAGAATTGAGTGCCTTGATCAGGGAAAGCATCTCTGACATTTATATAATTTGCATCTGTCGTTGATGTCCCACACTCCCTGCACTTTTCTCTCTCCTGAAACTGTTCTCCAAGTAAAGTCCCCAGTGGTGACTGACTGCTTTGGAGCAGGGAGGGAGAAGAGCAGGCATGGATTTAAAGGTAACAGTGGTCTCCAGAAGCCTCCCTTTTGACAAGCCCCAGCACTGGGATTTGAAAAGATAAAGGGTGTTGATGCTGGGACCAGAGAGATTTCAGATACAACTTTTATCTTTCTCATGTGGAGTCTTGCCAGAGGTATTATGAGAATCACAGATCTCATGAAACCCAAAATCCTGAGGTATTCCCTCGCAGTGACTGATGTCAGAGTGGAAAACCTTAGAAATATATCTATACAAAAGATCTATATATTTTTTTCCTGTTTATGAAAAGTTTTCAAATGAGGTGTCTAGTTGACATCCTAGGAACCCAATCCTGTGTGAAGAGTAAAATGCTTCTGAACAGTCTCCTGGAATCCCAGCTTGTGTAAGAGATTGCTCACCCAATAAGAGAGATTCCTGACATTTTATAAAAGACTCTGCAAAGATAACACACGGTCTAGGGATATAAACCTCAGCACAACAATACATAGAACATGCTGGAGGGATAGATTCCCTTCGCAAAGACTTCCTTTTCTTTGGAACAAGGTCCCGATCTACATAAGAAAGAGCCCCTCACTATCACTCTTCAAGAGGAACCTTGAGACAAGTGGATGGGTAACAAAGTTCACACCAGGGATCATACCAACAACTCTACTAGATAGGGGCCAAGGGTACTAGCTGCTAGATCAAGGGCCTAGGAAACTAAGCAAAGGGGCAGTGAATACCACACAACGTGGCTGGGCTAATATATGCCTTCGGGCAGATAACCTGCTTATAGGTTCATAGGTAGGTACTGGGCTATCTAAATATGGAACAATGTGGACACCCTGTAGCTTGCAATGAGCTAAAAATGCAGCTAGACACTTTTTGGACTGTCGACTGCCCCAAAAGTGTTCACAAGGTAAGGCAGAGAACTTCTAATGTGATCCAGACACACAAAACCTTAAGAAATGTCTAAAGTCTGAATGAATCAGGATGTTCATAGGTTGATACTAGGCTATCAGCCCTAGGGCCTGTACAAGCCTAGCCATAACAATTCCATGGCTATTTCTTCCCACAATATTTACTTCCTTGGACCCCTGTCTAGCAGGGCGACTGACGTGATGCGATAAGCATCTTGAGTCTAGTGTTGCCAGGAAATATGAGAGAGGAAGAAGAGGTTAACAGTTGAAAAACCTTCCCCATCTGGGAAGGATGAACTCATTCTATCACTCCTTGGAACAGCATGTGATGAGAAACTGGTGGAAACAAAAATAATCTGATCTGGAAGAAATGGAATGATCCTATGGAAAGGAAAAAACTGCTACCACTGCCATCTGTAACCTTAATTAATTATTTTCAGAACTCATTTGTCTGAAACTGGTGCCAAAAAGAAAAATGGAGATTCAGATATTCAGGAAGAAAAAAAGGGGCTGGAGTTGGAGGGGTTCAGAAGGTTTTGGGAGGTTTGAGACATTTCTTCTTAAACGTCAGTTTCCCTGCATTTTGTTGACAATGTTTATTCCTTTTTTTTTTTTTTATTAATTTTTTGCCAAAATTGGACGAAGAGATAGAACAGGAAGGATGCAAAGTCTTAAGAGATTCCTTGGATCAGCTTGCCCCTTTCATCACATTTTGATCACATTTACAACAGAGGGACCAAACAAAGAATCTCTATCTAAGGGAGAATTTAAAATACTACTTTAAATCATCATCTCAGAAGTTCTGAGAATACAGCCATGCACACCTCCTCAAAAACAGTGCAAGTGGCCATCTCTCAATTGTCCAGATTTTTGCAGAATTTCCAGATTTTGCCTCAGATTTTTGGTCTGTTCCTCATAAAATTTGTGGTTTTCTGGCAATCATTCAGGATTGGTCACTAAATAATACTGAGCAATGGCAGTTTGAGTTTCAGACTTCAAATCTTTCAGAATACAGTAGAGAGTCTATTATCTGAAACAAGTGGAACCTAGGGTAGTTCAGATAATCAAACTGTTTGGATAATCAAACATATAATTGAACCACATAAAAAAACTTCTAAAATCTTGTTTTTTTCTGCATGCAGGAATACACTTTTCAACCATTCAGAAATTCCAGTGGACAATAAAGAATAATTTTCACACATGAGCTGGCTACAAGCTCAAAAAACATGCTCAAGCAGATACATACAATGTTTACATATTCAGACTTCATGATTTTTCCTACCCAAAAACTTCGGAAGGCTGGTTCTGATAAATCAACGTTTGGATAAATCGACTCTCTACTGTATACATAATAATTCAAGATCTGTTATTCTGGCAACTTTTTAGGTTTATAGGAGAAGCATTTAAAATCTGTCCCTATTTTGGGTTCCTTATCCTCCCATTATTTGTCTTTGTCCAGAAGAAAACTATTTAAGCAGATTTTTCCGCAAGATGGAACTGTGATAAAGCATTCCTCATACTTTCACAATTTGACAAACCAAACTTTAACATAGAAGCCTGACAATTCAAAATTCTGAAAAATCAATGCAGCAGAACTTGATCATTTTTTCACCATACGTAATAATTTTCTCACCATACATAATTTTCCCATCATTATCAAAAAGAGTAGAACTGGAATTAACCAAGTACTTAGCAGCAGTGAGATTAACTACAGCTACAGCTGCTGAGTCAGGTTTCTGAGTAGTGTATAAAATTTTAAAAGACTGAGGAAGTTTATACATCCTATCTGCATTTTTATGGGCAGCTGGCTGACTATCAGGAAAATAGCAAGTAGTAACGTACACATCCTCTAAAAGCAGACACAACAGGAGGAATAAGTGTAGGTTCTGGAAACCCTTGTGCAGCAAATCATAGTATGTTCTCCCACTGGAAACACTGACACATTTTTGCAATAGTCTCAGAGTAAAAGGAAACCCCCACAAGGAGAATCAGAAACTGCGCTCCTCAGAGTCTGAATCAGAAATGAGGGGGAAACAAATGTACTAATCCCTACATCTTCGGGTTCAAATTCAGAATCATGAATCTCTTCAGGAAAAGAGGAATCCCTCTATTTTACCAGAAGTTACTCTATAAGAAGGATCAATAGCCTGAATTAAACCCAGAGCCAGACCCAGTAAACTACTCCTATCCACAGAAAACTGAGGAATAGATACATAGTCGTTTTTCCCATTTCTTTTTGACAAGAAAAATGGGGCCAACAGTGTTACTAATGGCAGCAGCAACTTCAGGGAGTGCAGGATCCTTTCCACTTTATTCTGAGGATTAGAGAAAAAAGTTGGCAAATGAATGGACTGGTTTAAGGCCACACTAAATACCACCTTGGGCATAAATAACGGGTTAGTCCTGAGGGAATCCCTGTCCGCATGAAGATAATGAAGGGTTCCATGGCCATAAGAGCCTGCAATTCAGACACTCTTATTGCTGAAGTGATGGCTAGAAGTAAATCCGTTTTCCATGAGAGGAATTTCAACTCTGCTGTAGCAGCGAATTTCAACTCTGCTGTAGCAGCAGGTTCAAAGGGCAGAAGCGTGAGCTTTTCCAATACAAAGTTAAGGTTCCAGGCCGGAGTGGGAGCTCTCCTGGGGAGGGGTCTTAAATTTTTGGCTCCTCTCAGGAAATGTTTGACCAGAGGATGAGAGAAGAGGAGTGGCTCAGTATTATAATAAGCTGAGATGGCAGAGGCATTTATCTTAATTTAAGAGAAGGATAGGCCTTTGCGGAGCATTTCTGTTAAGTAATCTAGTATATGAGGTAAGCTGGGTACAGTTGTGTCAAATCCCTGAGACTGATGCCAGGAACAGTATCTTTTCCACTTTTCCGAATAAGATTTTCTAGTACTAGGCCTCCTCGCCTCAAGAATGACATCCAGCACCTGCTTACTGAGGGTTGCTGGTGAGGAGTACAGGGGATGAGCCAGGCTGCTAGGTTCAGGGTTTGCAGCTGAGGGTGCAAAATCTGGCCCTACTGCTGGGACAGCAGGGAAGGGGTCTGAGGCAGGTGCCACAGTGGCACTACTGTCAGACTGCACAAAAAGAGGGTACCAGTGCTGGTGTGGCCAGTCTGGTGCAATCAGGATTGTCCTTGGCTTGTCCTGTTTGATCTTTAGTAGAACCTTTGAAAGGAGGGGCAGAGGGGGAAAGGCATAGATTGAGAGGCTTTCCCAGGTAAAGGGCAGGGCATCCACTTTCCAAGCTTGGTTGTGGGGAGTTCTGGTGCAATATTTGCTCAATTGATGGTTCTGAGGGGAAGCAAAGAGGTCCTTCTGGGGAACCCACCTGTTCCTCAAAAGCTTGAATATTTTGGGTTCCAGTTTCCACTCGTGTGTGTCCATGAGATTTCTGCTTAAGTCGTCTGCCAGTGAATTTAGTTTGCCTGACAGGAACTGAGCTTGCAGGTGCACTTGGCTGCTCAAGGCTGTGTTCCACAGAGCCACGGCTAATCTGCAGAGTGGGTAGGAATGGGTTCCCCCCTGCTTGTTTATGTACCACATAACTGTGGTGTTGTCTGTCTTTACCAATAATTGTCCTGGAAGAATAAGGTCTTTGAAGGCTGTCACAGCATTCTGTACAGCTACCATTTCGTTTTGATTGATATGCAGGTGCATTTGCTTTGGGCTCCATTTGCCTTGAATGCATTGTCCTGCCATGTCAGCCCTCATGCATAGTCTGAGGCATCTGTTGTTAGGGTTTGGGCGGCAGGGGGTTGAGTGAAAGGAAGGGAGTCCCTTGTTGTGGTAGCAAGCCTCTGCCCACCAAAGGAACTCTGTCCTTAGGCAAGGAATGATAGGAATCATTGTTTCCAGGTCCTGAGAATGTTGACACCAGAGACGTTTTAAGTACCATTGAAGTTTCCTCATATGCAGTCTTGTATATGGAATTAGTAGAATGCAAGAGGCCATGAACCCTAGGGCTTGCAGTATTTTTCTTGCAGACAGCTGGGTTTTGGTGGCCAGTAGATTGATGTAGTTTGTCAAATAATTTTTTTTTCTGGAGTGAGGAATGCCATCTGGGAAGTTGTATTCAAGCTTACTCCCAGGAATACAAATCTGTTGGCTGGGTACCACATGTGATTTCTTTTCGTTGATGGTGTACCCCAGTGAAGTTAGAAGTCTCTTTACAAATATCAGGTGCTGCAGTAGCAATTCCGGACTGTCTGCCTGAATCAGGCAATCGCCCAAGTATGGGTAAATTTGAATTCTTCTCTGCCTGCAATATGCAATGGCTAGAGCTAGGCATTTTGTGAATACCCTGGGTGCCGTAGATAAGCCAAAGGGAAGTGCAGAGAACTGATGGTGCATAGAACCTGCTCTGAAATGTAGGTATTTCCTGCAAGATTCCCTTATGGGGATGTGCAGATAAGCTTCTTTTAAGTCCAGGGTTGCTAGCCAGGAGTCCTTGGCTAGCACATGAAGCAGCTGTTGGAGACTAAGCATTTTGAATTTTGGAACCACCAGAAAGGTGTTGAGACTAGACAGATCCAGGATAGGACGCCAAGAGTTCTTTTCTGGGAACCAGAAATAGGTTCATAGGTTGGTACTAGGCTATCGGCCCCAAGGCCTATGCAAGCCTAGCCATAACAATTCCCTGGAAATCTTTACCCACAATATTTACTTCTGTGGGCCCCTGTCTAGCAAGGCGACTGGTGAATTTCCCATCTCCCATCCAATCAATCATCAAGGTTCCTTTTGAAGAGGGCCAATGAGGTGCTCTGCTTGACATGTATGGGCAGTCTATTCCAGAGTATGGGGAGTCTCTGGGTCAGGAACCTATCCCTCCAGCATGTTTTGTTCATTGTGATGAGGTTTAGATTCCTGGAGCATGCGGCTCTGAGGGATTGGGATTTCTTTAAGTGGAGCATGTCCAACAGCTCAGGGTTTGACATGGCCTTGTATGTTAAGCAGAGATCGCCTCAGAGTAGACAATATGCCACAGAGTATAGCTGGAGTTTTTTTAGATGGTCAGCATATGGCATTTGCTTTAGGCCTGTAATTCTTTTAGTGAGGTATTTCTGTGGCCTTTCCAGCTGTTGCAGATGTCTTGTGAGGTACATACCAAATGGGGCATTATACTCTATAATGGGTCTAATGAGGGATGAGTACATTTGGACAATGACCTCCTTTTTTCTGGATGAAAAGCCCTTAGTGATGAGGTGTGCCATGTACAAGGATTTCCTGACTGTTGTGGCGATGTGGTTATCAAAAGTGAGACCCCTGTCCACTTGTGTCCCTAAGTCTCTCATCACACTTTCGATGTTTAGTGTACTGCCACCTATGTGGTAGTTCATGGGTATGTGTTTTTTTCCAAAGGGGATGACTACACATTTCCTGGCATTAAGCTTGAGCCCATGGCTCTGGCACCAGGCATCTGTTTCTGTAAAGCCCTTTAGTAGAAAATCCACATCATTTGGGGATTCAATAATGGCTCCCAGTTTGCAGTCATCTGCAAACTTTGTTAGCCAGAGTCCCCTAGTGTTGGCCTGTACTTCAGAGAAGTGGATGCCAAACAAGTGTTGTCCCGCGACTGAACCCTGAGGTACTCCACTTGTCACTTATCTGGAGCTGGATTTGGAGTCGGCTACTTTTACAGTCTGGGTTCCGTCAGTAAGCTGAGCTGGATTTGGAGTCTGCTACTTTTACAGTCTGGGTTCTGTCAGTAAGCCAGTTGGCAACCCATCGAGTGACGTAGGGATTTATGCCCAGCTTAGTAAGTTTATCTACGATTCCAGAGTGGGGGATGGTGTCGAAGGCCTTGGTGAGGTGCAGATAGGCTGTGTGGACCTCCTTACCCTTATCCACAGCTCTGGAGACCAATTCAAAGAAGTCAATCAGATTTAGGAGTTAAGATAGGCCCTTCACAAAACCAAACTTGGTGGGGTCCAGTGTCTGGAGGTTGCCAATGTCTTTGTTTATAAGTTCCATGATAATGCTTTCCATGCCCTTGCAGATCAGGCTTGTCAGACTGATGGGACGGTAGTTCCCGGGATCCAAGCTGGATCCTCCCTTGCGGATCGGGATAACTGTAGCGGTGTGCCACTCAGTGGGCACGAAGTCTGAGGTGAGGCTATGATTAAACAGGACACTTAGGTGGGGTGCCACTTCATTTTGTAGTTCATGTAGTACACAGCCTGGGATGTCATCTGGTCCCATGGATGCTGTATTCTTAGCTTTGGAGAGTGCTGTTTCTACCTGCGTGGCTGTGATTATCGGAATTTGGCAATCTTTTGGTATTGAGATGGGCCCTTTAGGGGGCGAGAGGGGAGTGAAGTTGGCACTAAATTGATCTGCCAGGATATTGGCAATATCCTTGGGATCAGTATATTTAATGCCATTCTGTTGTAGCTCAGAGCAGATCTGAGCATTGCCATTTAGATTCTTGACATAACTATAGAATGCCTTGTGGCTGTCTTTGGAATCTTTGGCAATTTTATTTTCGTAACTAGCTTTTGAGGATTTTATGAGGGATCTCGGCTTCTTACTGAGGCTGGTGAGGGAGTTTTTTGCATCCTGGGATTTTCCTCTTTTCTGCAACAGTTTCTTCCTTCTGTTGTTTAGTTGTTTATAGCAGGGGACCACCAGAGTGTTTTCCTTTTTTTGGAGAAGAGCATCTTGGTTCTATTTGGGATGGCACGATTCATGCACGAGTGGATGTGCTTGTACAGTGCCTTAGTGTAGGATTCTGCAGTCGAACTTCCAAATCCCGTCTGCGTGGGTGTTCAGTAGCATGAAGTTGGCTTTGGAGAAGTTTAAGGAGGTTTCCTTACTGGGGGGTGGGATGTGGATGTAAAGGGTGATTTGCTTATGGTCAGACCTGACCAATGAGGGGGTGCCTCGAGAGAGTGCATTTTGAGGTTTAGACTTCTAGCATTGAGTAGCATTACCTTCAGATTTTGCATGCTTGTATCTGTTACGGTGGTGGTTTTATCCTTTGAACCTTGCTGAAAAAAGGCACTATAGGGGTGGCAAGAGCTTTAGCCAGTAACCTGAATCCCAGGGTTGACAGTTGCAGACCATCTCTGGCAAAGCATCGTGGTTTGTCGATCATGTCTTCCCAGGCAGACAAATACTGGATCCCCTTTGAATGACACCAGAAGCTTAGCCAATTGTTGAAGTCAATCATTTTGTCCTTATACTGTGGTATAATTCTGGGCGAAGGCAGGATGCTACTCAGGGCTAGGGTCATACCTGCCTGGGTCACATGATCCCAAGAGCTCTTCCATGTCTCTTTTCATGTAGTCCAGGGAGGTACGTCTCAAGTCATTTACTCCAGCATGGACAATGACAGAGTCGTATTTGTACTTGTTGTGGAGGGACTTGAGTGCATGCGTTATGTGGCAGATCCTGGCATCCGACAGGCAGCTGACTGTAATTTTCTCCTTGTTCAGCCTGGCGAGTGGGACATCAGTGTGCTTGACTATAGAGTCACCTATGACTAAAGTGTTGGGTACATTGTCTTGCCTTAGGGGCTGTTGTTGGGTGGCATACCGCTGTTGTGAGCTATGCGTCACTTTGGTTGTGACTGGTGTTTGTTTGCGTTTCGACTTCGGACATCCTTGTTGCTTGGGCAGGTTAATGTTAAGGGCCTCTGCATATGTGGGTTTAGTGTTGCTATGTGTGGGAGTTGATGGTGTGGGTTTTGAAGGGCTATGAGTTGCCAGAGGTGTAATGCAGGTGTTGGCCTTCTCCGCTTGACTGTCTAGCACAGTCTTGACCGGAGAGAGCTTTGCTTCCAGTTTGGCTATGTAAGTGCATCTCTCGCAGGTTGTAGTGTTGGGTGGTAGGAGGAGAGGATTATCTGCGTACGAGGCAGTTGCCGCATTGCCCCAGTATGCCCAGATTCACCAGGTGGACAGGAGAAACCACCGGAAGCTGACCCTTGGACATGCCTGTTTAGGTGCTTTTTTGTAAGGTTTAAGAGCCGTTTTCCCTTACCTTTGCAAGGTACTTTGCAATTGTAGGCTGTTTAGTGCCTATGATTAATTTCTCCTTATTGACAAGGAGAGCTGAGTGCTTGTATCAGTTGCAGGCTCCCTAGTGCTTTACAGCTGGTTCTAGAGAAAGTGATAGTCACAGGGGTTCAGATTTTAGTGCTACTACTGAGAAACTAGCTAGTTTTAAGGGAAAATTTGAACAGCAGACTTTCTGGCACCTGGAATAGTTTAACTGTAGCCTCGTAGTGCTGCACAATGTGAAAAATGTGCAGACACACGCATTTTTAAAGGCCACAAAGTTGAAAGGGATAGAAATCAGCCCAAAAAGGATAATAAAATTACAATTTCAGAGCTGGAAACCACTCCTCTAGCGTCAGATGGGCAGTACAATGCTCACCAGTCCCACTGGTAGGCAGTAGGACTTCCCTCTGCCACAGCAAGGTCTGGATAGCTCTGAGCACAGAAAATAAAGTCCTGAGACAAGCAAGGCCTGGGATATGGACTGGCTAGAAAAGGTTACTACGTTTTTTTTTTTTTTAAACAGGCTAAACAATGCAATAATACAGTAAATAAACACAGAAAAGTCTAACACACTTGAGTGTGTAGTCCTAAACAGTAAATGCAATTAAAAAACTCTACAAAATTAGCAATTTAAAACTTTTTAAATGAAGCAAGGCAAGTGCACAACTGAAAAACGATTTAAGTGGCAATAATACAGCAGAATAAGTAGCTAGTCTACATATACAGAGAAGTCTATATATACAGAAAAGCAGCTAAAACACACCAACACTTCAGATGCAGTGCAACATAGAGCACTTGAGTTGTAGCAATATTAAGGCAATTATAGTTATAATAAATGCTCTAAATCCAAAATGTTTGAGAAGCATAGTCAGAACATAAGGAAATTCAGGCAAAAAAATTTTTTTTTTGTTTTTTTAAGGGAAAGAGGAGAAACAGAAGGCCTTATCAAATGCTCTCACTGTATTAGGTAGAATGAACTAATGACACTAGACTGGGAGGAGTGTCCCAGATCAGATTTACAGTAGGGGCGGGCAACTGCAGCAAGCCACCAACAGGGAGGGTGGGTGGGAAGCTACTAGCCTACAAAGCACTAGAGAAAGCCACAAAATTAGTTTTTAAACAGATAAAAATTTGTAAAGATACAGAATGCTTTAACTGCAAACAAATCAGTTACCCATGCAGATTACAATAAAAGTGTTATATATAAACTGCTAGAAAAGTACAGTTTTGTACCTACCATAAATGTAGATGTTCGAGGATCCACATTGCTGCAGTCCTTACTACTGGGTAGTCCGCTGTCCAGTCGGCCCGAATACCAGAGTATATGGCTGACGTCAGTCTGACGTCAGTACGTCAGGGTACTAATGCGCATGACCGACGTCATATCCTCAGTCTTTTCTTGCCCCAGATGTCAGAAGACCCTAAAAAGACAAGGCCCAAAATACCTGCACCAAAAATATGTACAATATATACAAAAATATATATACAAAAATATCAGCATATAACCTCACCTACACAACCACCCCTAAACACAGAGGGGAAGGAGGGAGGGTAAATTGGACTGCAGCAATGTGGATCCTCGAACATCTACATTTATGGTAGGTACAAAACTGTACTATGTTCTTCGTTCCACATTGCTGCAGTCCTTACTATTGGGTAGAATCCCAAAGCAGAGGTAAGGGAGGCTGGCAAATCATAAAGAAGCAGGAGCTGACAACATGCCTTGCAAAACAGCTGTGGCAAAACCAGCCCTAGACTTAGAGTAGATAGGAAGGTGATAATGCTTAGAGAAAGTATGCACTGAACTCCAAGTAGCTGCCTCCAAAATATCCTTAGTTGCCACCCCTTAGAAATGCTGTTGAAGTGGCAGTAGCCCTAGTGGAATGAGGCCTAATCCCAGCTGGAATCTCCTTGCCATGATGGGAATAACAAAATGCAATGCAAAAGCCAATCCACCTAGAAATAGTTTGTTTTGACACAGGCTTGCCCTGAACTCAAGGCAAAAGAAACAAACAACTGCTGAGACTGCCTAAAATCCTTAGTCCTGCTTAAATAATAACGCAATTGCCTGTGTACATCTAAAGTGTGCAAAATCTTTTCCCCTTTATTTTGGGGGTCTGCATAAAAGTAGGCAAATGAATAGTTTGGTTTAAAGCCACACTAGAAACCACCTTAGGCATAAAGGAAGGATTAGTACGTAATGATACCCTATCCTTATGGAAAATCAAAAAGGGCTCTACTGCCATAAGGGCATGCAACTCAGACACCCTTCTTGCAGAAGTAATAGCCAACAGAAAAGCAGTCTTCCATGACAAGTATTTCAATTCAGCAGTAGCCGCAGGCTCAAAAGGTTGTAGAGTAAGTTTTTCCAACACAAAATTGAGATCCCAAGCAGGAGTAGGAGCTCTACGTGGGGGTCTTATATTCTTTGCCCCTCTGAGAAACTGCTTGAACAAAGGATGCGAAAACAATGGTGGGTCACAATCATAATGAGCTGAAATTGCTGCAGCATGAATCTTAATGGAAGAGAAGGACAAACCTTTGTCCAATAACTCAGTAAGATATTGAAGAGCCACACTCAAATTAGGCTCAGAAATCTCCAAATTCTTTGCTGTACACCAAAATAAAAACCTCTTCCATTTTTCTGCGTACACTTTCCTTGTACTAGGTCTTCTAGCTTCCATAATCACATTTAAAACTTGTTGAGGAAGTTGAGACCTGCTGTGCTTCAACACAGAATATGCCAGGCTGTTAGATGAAGAGAGTGAAGCTTGACATTGAGCAGATGACCGTCCTTCTGAGATAACAGGTGTGGAATCAAAGGTAAAGGCCATGGAGGCTTCCTTACCAGACTCCTTAGTAGTGGGTACCAGTGTTGCCGAGGCCAATCTGGAGCTATTAAAATCATCCTTGGCTTGTCTTGTCTGACCTTTAAGAGCACCTTTGGAAGAAGAGGCAGAGGTGGAAAGGCATACACATGAAGATTTTTCCAACTGAAAGAAAGAGCATCCACTCTCCAAGCTGTGTGATGAAACCCCTTTGTGCAAAACTTTGGCAGCTGGTGGTTTAGTGGAGAAGCGAACAGATCTATGTCTGGAGTTCCCCATGACACTGTCAATTTCTGAAATACATGAAGATCCAGTTTCCACTCGTGGGGATCCATGATTTGTCTGCTTAACACATCTGCTAAGGAGTTCTGTGCTCCGGCAGAAACCTTGCCTGAAGAGTTAGTTGCAAGCTGAGCGCAGTCTCCCATAAAATCATTGCTTGCCTGCATAGAGGATAAGAATGTGTTCCCCTTGTTTGTTGATGTACCACATGACAGTTGTGTTGTCTGTTAGAATCAACACCTGCCCTGGAAGAAGTAACTCCTTGAAAGCCATTAATGCAAACTGGACTGCTAACATCTCCTTCATGTTGATATGTAGATGCTGTAGTCTGGCAGGCCACTTGTCTTGTATCCACTTTCCATTTAGATGAGCTCCCAAGCAATGTCCGAGGCATCTGTCGTTAAAATCTGACTCGCCTCTGGCCGGGTCACAGAGAGTCCCTTGTTTAGGTGACATTCCTGAGCCCACCACAAAAATTCTTTTTGAAGGCAAGGTATTATTTGAATGACAGTGTCCAAATCCTGGCAGTGCTGTGTCCATACATTTTTGAGATACCATTGCAGCTTCCTCATATGCAGTTTGGCATTGGGAAGCACCAGAATACAAGATGCCATGAACCCTAATGCTTGAAGGACTGTCCTTGCAGTCAGCACGGACTGATGAGATAGTTGATGGAAGTAAAGGGATAGACTCTTTTGTTTGTCCGGGGTTAAAAGGCCATCTGGGCTGCTGTATTCAGTCTCACACCCAGAAAGCACATGTCTTGAGAGGGTACTAGACTGGACTTTATTTCGCTCACAGAATACCCTAGGCATCTTAGCACTGCTATAACATATTCCAGATGCTGTAGAAGGTCTTCCTTTTCTTGAGCCAGAATCAGGCAGTCGTCCAAGTAAGGATAGATTTGAATTCCTTGTAGCCTGAAGTAAGCTATCACTGGAGCCAGAACCTTTGTGAATACTCTGGGCGCAGTAGATAAGCCAAAGGGCAATGCAGAGAACTGATAATGAGAATTTCCAGCTCGAAAACGCAGATACTTCCTGCAGCTTAATCTTATAGGCACATGAAGGTAAGCTTCCTTGAGATCTAAAGTTACCATCCAGTGATCTTTGCCCAGCAGAGGTAAAAGCTGTTGTAACGTCAACATCTTGAACTTGGGAATGTCCAGATAAGTGTTGAGGATAGATAAATCCAAAATTGGTCTCCATGTGTTCCCCTTCTTTGGTACTAGGAACAGGCGAGAATAAAATCCTAGGCCCCTTTCTGATACAGGGACTGGCTGAATGGCCCCTATTTGGAGTAACAGAGAAATTTGCTTGTGAGCCTCTTTCCTTTGTGGAGGAGGAACGCCTGGCATGCCTTTGAAAGGGGGCAATGTATGGAAATAAAACCTGTAACCGTGGTGAATGATATCCAACACCCATCTGTCCTGAGTAATTAAATCCCAATTTTCTTTGAAAAGAGACAGTCTTCCTCCCAAAGGAGCCGCCAGACGAGAATCTACTGGCAGCTGAAAAGGCAGGTCATTGGGTCTGTTTACGAAAGGACTGACCCCTGCCCTCACCAGAAGTCTGAGCAGGTGAACTCCCTGTTCTAGGCCTAAAAGAACCTTGAGCTCTGCCCCTACCACGTCTAGACCTACCCCTAGACTGGGAATCATAAGCAGGATATGTCCATCCCTTAGTAGGCCAATTTCTACTAAACTTCGGTGGCTGCACCTGCAAAAAATCTTTAACAGTTTGCATAGACTTAGCTTTGTCCTCCATTTTCTTTAAAACTGCTTCCACAGGCGAACCAAACAACACATCAGACTGTAAAGGAGCATCCAAAATCCTTGTCTTAACATGCTCAGCTAAATTCTGATCCCTCAACCAGGCATGCCTGCGAAGAACAGAACTAGTGGCAGCCACCCTCGAGGAGGCCTGTACAGCATCAAAACCACATTGCAAAGAATGCTTACCCACTTGTTCAGACACATGAACTAAATCCAGCAACTCTTTACACTCAATACCTTCCGCCAAAGCATCCACCTTAGATTTCAGTTGTGAAAGGAGATAATTTTGATATTTAAGCATGTGAAACTGACAATTCAACGCCCTCATGGCTAAAGTGGAAGAAGTATACACTTTCTTTCCCCATCTATCCAAAGCCCTTGCCTCTTTATCAGTGGGAACAGGGTTTTTAACCACAGAGGCCTTAACACCTTTAGGTCCCTGAGAAACAGTTTCCGGGTCTGCCCTAGGACTCTTAAAAAGATACTTATGAGCTTCAGGTTTAACAGGAGCAGGAGGCAAAGAATCAGGGTTCAGGGAAGCCTCTGCAAAAACATCTTCCACCACATTCAACACAGGAGGTATAGCTAAGGGCCTATGCTGGGGCAAAAACAAGAATTCCCTAAGCCTTTTCCTGGAATCAGAGTAATCCTGGCCTTCCCATTTAAAGTGCTCCCTCATGGAATGCAGAGTCTCCGAAAATGAAAAATCCTCAGGAGGAGAAGCTGTAGGAGTGGAATCATCCACATCAGAATCAGAATAAGGAGGATACTCCTGCAAATCTTCCGCAGAAGACTCAGAAGCCTCTGAACACTGTTCAAAACTATCAAACTCGGTTCCACCCTAGGCCTCTTATCAGGAGGGGCATAGAACCTCTAATCATAGTAATCAAATCTTCTGCCATTTTAAGCATATGTTTCTTAGGCACAGAACCTGAAATGCTAGGAGAAGCCCCCACTGAAGCTGAACTTGGCCTACCTCTCAAAGAAGTTTTGGCAACAGAAGGAGAGGCTCTAACTACCTTGGGAAGAGAGGGAAGAACAGTTACCTGAGAAGCCCCCTCAGCCTGGCCTACCTCCTGAGAAGGCACATCCTGTAACAGTAAAGTCTCTGCCTGAGACTCCAAAGAAACTCCTGGCAAAAGTTCTGGCTCCACTGAGCCTTCTAAAGAACCGACGTCCGGGACTGCCGGTTCATCAACCCTAGGCTTCGCTGTTTTGTCCTTGCGCTTCTTAGACGAAGCGGGCGTCGGAGCATCCGACGGCATTTTATAATTGCAACGCTTCCCAAACACTAACCTAGCACAGTCGAACAGTCTCTTAATAGTGCGTTTGTTAAACCTAGCACAAGAGCGGCATCCAACAACGTCGTGCTCAGGCCCTAAACAAGGTATACACAATGTATGGTAATCCCTATGAGGTATCTGTTTCCCACAAGAAATACAGTTATTCACTTTTTCTGACATCCGGTTAAATACTGAGGCAAGAAAAAACCAAAATGCTCCCCAACGGGGTACTTAGCCAACTCTGATTCGGTCTGAAACTCCGCTCGAAATATTTCAGAACGCCAACCTGCACTCGCAAAACTGCTTCTGCATCGGACCATGCGGCAAAAAAGACTGAGGATATGACATCGGTCATGCGCATTAGTACCCTGATGTACTGACGTCAGTCTAATGCGCCCTGACCGACGTCAGCCATATACTCTGGTATTCGGGCCGACTGGACAGCGGACTACCCAATAGTAAGGACTGCAGCAATGTGGAACGAAGAACATCAATAAACTGTATAAATAAATTGAAAAAAAAACAGGATACTTTATATATATCTCAGCTAAGAATTGGAGTCAACAGCTCTCATACACTCTGCTCAGTGTGTATAGACCCCCCTTTGTTCTGCTGGGACAGGTTGAATAGCACTGATATTGAGAAGAGAAAGTACTTGCTTTTGCGCCTCTGCCCACTGGTTTTGGGGGGGGGGTCTGGCCATCCTCTTGGGGTTGGGAGCGAGTGAAAGTGAAATCTATATCCCTGGGAAACAATGTTTTAAGACCCATCTGTCCTGGGTAATGTACTCCCAGTTTTTGGCATGCGGGGCAAGTTTCCCTCCTAAAGGTGCAAGTACTTGGGCAAGGCTTGGAAGAGTTAAGGATAAGTTATTGTGAGATTTTACCATAGGATGGAGGCTTACTACTCCCAGTTTTGGATGTGGGAGCACTCCATTGCTTAGATCTGTGCATACCCTGAGACTAAGTCTTGGTGGCCTGCTGCCCCTGGGTTTGGGCTGAAGGACTGGGAGGGACTGGAAAAAGACCAGTTTTAGAAGGCCAATGCCTACTGAATCTAGGTGGCTGTACTTTTTAAGAAATCTTTAACAGTTTGCATAGATCTAGCTTTTTCTTCCATCCTTTTGAGGACCTCTTCTGCTTTATTGCCAAATAGACTCTCTTGGTTTAATTGGTGCATTTAGTAATTTTGCTTGGACATGGTCTGGCAAGATTTGTTCCTTAAGCCAAGCATGCCTTCTAAGAACAGACCCAGTGACAGCAGCCCTGCTAGATGCTTCTAAGGCATCAAAACCACACTGCAAAGTATGTTTACCAACTTGGTTGGCAGAATGTATTAAACTCTTGTAAATCTTTATGTTCTGCACAATCAGAAATCAACATAATTTTCAGTTTGATTAGTTCCATAATATACTGCTGATACTTTAAGATATGAAACTGGCAATTTAAAGCCCTGATGGCAGCAGTAGCAGAGGTGTATACCTTCTTACCCCATCTGTCTAGAACCCTAGAATTCCTGTCCAAAGGGGTAGGATTTTTTGCTGTTGTAGCCTTAATGCCTTTAGGTCCATGGGAAATGATCTCTGGATCTGCAGCAGGATTCTTAGAGAGGAATTTGTGGGAGTCAGGTACTCTATAGTACCAGTCAGGTTTCCTGGGAGCTGGAGGCAAATTATCAGGGGTAAGGCTGGATTCCAAGAAGAAATCATCTACAACTTCCAGAACAGGAGGGATAGATAGAGGCCTGTGCGGAGGCAAATTTTAAAAATTTCCCCGAGTCCCTTTTTGGGCTGAGAGTAGACCTGGCTCTCCCAGCGGAAATGCTCTCTAAG
The DNA here is from genome assembly GCF_019279795.1 of Protopterus annectens. NCBI lineage: Eukaryota > Metazoa > Chordata > Ceratodontiformes > Protopteridae > Protopterus > Protopterus annectens. Next base: position 282,838,271 of record NC_056729.1, on the reverse strand, counting down.
GGTATGCATGGTTTCACCAAAAGAAAAATCTTCTGGTGGGGAAGCAGAGGGAATGCAATCCTCTGCATCTGAATCCTCATAGGTAGATAAGGGTATGTCCTGGAAATCAGAAGGGTCAGAGTTAGACTCCTGATCTGAAGAATCAGAAAGAAAATCAGTTCTTGGTCTTTTTGAGGGGGAAGGCTGACTTCCCCTAATTAAAGTAATAAGGTCTTCAGCCATTCTACGCATTTCTTTTTGTGATATGTGGGCATGAGAATGCACTTTAATCATCTGTTTCCTAGGCGTAGTGCGAACTCTAGGCCTGAAAAATTTGGTATTTTTGGTCTGAAACTAAGTAGTTTAATATGAAAATCGGAAGGCCTGAATACACCCTCAGAAGCCGGTGCCTGCACAGCGGCTCTGGACCCATCCAAGGTAGAGACAGCCACAGGTTCCATATTCAAAGAAGCATCTCGTGGCATACCGAAGTCCGAATGGGTCTCAGTAGAGGCCTGCGAATCTGTAGAAGTGTGCATCATGAGCTGGGAAAGCGCCAGAGTACCGGCGGACTGACGACTAGCATAGACAGTTTTGGACCTATGCGGTCTCTGTCTTTATCCTTACATTTTTTTTTTCAAAAGATCGGAAGTCAGACGGCTTATCAAAGCCATTTCGGAATACGGAGATTGACAGTGAAAGAATTTAGTGACAAAAGTAGCCCAACGACGAATAGTTCAGGTGTTGAACAAGGCACAAAACAGACAGCGAGGGACATTGTGGTCTGGCCCTAAACAGGTGTTACAGTAAGAATGAAAATCTCTGTGAGGTATTTGCTTTCCACAAGCAAGACAATTATTAATTTTTTCTGACATCGGTTAGAGCTAGAAAAAAGGATCCCAAAATGGGGTACTTATCTTTTAGAAGACTTCAGGTCTGAAACTCGAAAATGAAAATTTCAGGAGACGCCGACCGGCACTTGCGAACTGCTTCGGCTTCGGGCACCACACGGCAAGAAAGACTGATGTAATGGTGTCAGCTACATGCTTTATACCCCCGACGACCTGACATCATGGAAGAGGCGACGGCATCAGACACAGAAATCCCAAGACTGTGCTATTCAGGCCGATTGAGGGCTACCGGCAGGCCCGCTGAGGGATCCCAAAAGCCACAGAGGATGTGCCAAACCCCTGGTCCATAATGGCTGTATGTGCTACACTAGAGGGATCTGGGGTAAAAGATGAATGGGATAAGGTACAAATGGCCACAGCAGAGTCGCACCCTAGTGGCTGGGACAAAATGACAGATAGCCTGCTGTGGTGGCAAAGGCTGTTTGCTTAATTTTTTTCTTTTTGTGGTTGGAATAAGGGCCAACCCAGGAGACTGGTAGTCTGTTCCATGGTCAAGCTAAAAATAGTGCCCCTTTCCCAAAGAAGACAAGCAGCTATCGCAGGTAAACACTTCCAGTCCACAAATTACTTTGACAGAAAAATAAAATAAAAAGCACTTTAAAAACACTATGCCAGTCCCACAAAAGTAAAATAAACACAATTTCTCCACAGAAAAACGGTTTTCAATTACTTTACACAACTTTTACACAGACAGAAAAAAAACAAGCTCTCCATTTAAAATTAAGTTATAGTTTCAAGACAGTCCGTTAAAACACAACACTCTTAGCTTTAAAATAACTTTCCTGAAGAGGAAAATAATAGAACATGAACTAAATTAAATGGAAGTTTGTTTTCCCCAATGGGAACTTATCTATCCAGCAAAGGAAAACACAAGCTAACCGCCAATACTCAAAAGCCTCAATAGCGTAGTCTTTGACTGCAATAAGGCTCTGAAGACCTTCGCATTTTGGTCAGCTCAGTGCAAGCTGCCTGACAATATGGGTGTGTGGAAGGTACCCTGGAGCTTGACTAATTCAGACTATATTAAATGGCAGAAAAAAAAAAAAAAAAAGTTATGTTCTTAACATAACATTCTATGTTGTCCATCTTCATTTCCATTAACCCGACGTACTTTCTATAGCATGAGCTTCCAGACTGAAGCTCCTCCCCTACACCCACAATGCTCTGCTCCCAGACATACCTCAGATTGAGTTTGCCAGCAAAGGAATACACAAACTTATTTACACTACAGAAAATAAAAAAACTCTACTAATAAACAACCTCAAGAGCAAAACATAAGGAATGGAAATTCCTTTAAACATTCAACCAGGCTTCCCAAAGAATTGAACAGGGGGATGGGGGAGTAGGACGGTTAATGGAAATGAAAATGGACAACACAGATGGAACCTTATGGTAAGAACATAACTTCTTTATCTGATGTTGTCCTCTTCACTTCATTAACCTGTGGGACAGAGTCCCCAGCTACTAAGATCCCAGCTGGCCCTCATGGAAAGATGTTCTGGAGAACAGCAGAACCGAAAGCACTCCTACTTTTGGATAAGATGTCCAATTTGTAATGCATAATAAATCTGTGAGGATTAGACCAAGTAGCTCCTTGGCAAATGTCCTCAATGGAGACTCTACATCAAAAGGTCTGAGAAGTAGCCATGGATCTTGTGGCGTGGGCCTTAATTCATCCTGGTAAGGGAATGTTTTTGGAAGAGTAAATGAAGGTAATGCAGTCTTTTCAACCATCTTGCTACAGAGATTTTGGTAACAGATTTAACTCTATCACAGAAAAAGATACAAAAAACTGATCAGACTTCCTAAAGAATTTGGTCCTGTGTAATAAAAACAAAGTGGTCTATGAACATCAATTAAATGGAGAGTATATTCACCTTTGTTCTGATAATTGGGAAAAAAGACTGGAAAATCGATGGACTGATCAGAATTCCTTTCCTTAGCTACCTTAGGTAATAACAAAGGATTAGTACACAGGGTAACTCTATCCTTGTGAAAAAACAAATATAGAGATTTTGAAGAAAGGGCTTGGAGTTCAGACACTCTTCTTGCAGATGTAATAGTTAACCAGAAAAGTATTTTCCAGGAAAGGAATTTCAAATCCACAGAAGCTACAGGTTCAAAAGGCTGTGGACCAGGACTTGCAAAATCAGTGTTAGATCCCAAGGAGGAGGAGTAGGATCTTTCACTGGAGGCCATAGCAGGAAAGTGCCCCTGAGGAATGTTTTACAAAGCTTAGAAGAGGCAAGGGACAAGGAATTAAAACCAAAGTGAAAACTGGATATGGCTGCTAAATGGACTTTGACAGTAGCATAACTAACTCCATCACAGAAAAGGGAAGCCAAAAATTCAAGTACAACTCCAACTGGTGCTGTAAAAGGATTACTTTTGTTCAGCCCAAATAGCAAATCTTTTCCACTTGCTTCTATAAATCTTACGTGTCGAAGACCTATGCGAGGAGACCAAAATTTCTCTAACAGGAAAAAAACCTGGGAAATCTTGCCATCATTGGAAGTGGAGAAACTATGTGGTTAGCTTCAGGCCCTGTATTTCTGGATGGAGATGCCCTGATGGGTGAGAAAGCAGATCTGGGACCATCGAACCTCATCAGAGGGCAAACCAGATGAGACCAAAAGAAGGTGAACCAGGTTTGTAGATGCCAAAAGGGGGCAATAAGGACAACTTTGTTTTGCAATCAGACAGCTTTCTGCAAGAACTTGGGAATTAGAGGAAGAAGAGGAAAAGCATAGAGAAGACTAGAGGGCCAAGCATGAACTAGATTTCCCCTGGTGACTGTCCCTGAGGAGGGATCAAGGCAAAGTACCGGCTGCATTTGTTGCTGAAAGGGGAAGCAAACAGATCGCAGCAGGGATGACCCCATTTCTGGAAGATCATGTCTGCCATTGACTGGTTCAGAGACCACTCATGAAGCATCAGTAAAACTTGACTGAGCCGGTCTGCTAATACGACGGAATCCTCCAGAATGTGCATTGCTACCAGAAAGTGGCTGATGGAGACCGTCCACTGCCAAACTGTCATCGCCTCTCGACATAGGAGGTAGGACCTGGATCCTCCTCGTTTGTTAAACCTACCAAACTAAACTACTCACATGTTGGCCATTTGGATCACAACAGTCCCCAGAAGGAGACAGCTGTCGAGTTCCTGCAACACAAGAACCACTCATCTCCAGTACATTGATATGCAACTTGGTCTCCTGGGATGTTCACATGCCTTGGACTGTTCGACCCAGATAATGCCCCTCCCACATTAGCTGGAAGGAGTCTGTGGTCAATATGGCATTTGGGGAAGGAAGGATGAATGAACATCCTAGAATAATGTCTGTGGAGTGCAGCCACCAGAGCAGAATGTCCTTGCATACTCGTGATAGTTTTATGGGACAACTTGGAGGGTTCCTGAGTAGTGACCACTGAACTGCTAACATCCATTGCAATATCTTTGCGTAGAAATGAGCCATGGGTAGGAGATTTATCGTGGCCATCACTGGACCCAATGCCCTGAGTACTAAACTGGCTGAGGTATGGTTAGAATGTCTGATGTGACTTCTTAGATTAGTTAATCTTGTCTGTCATCAGGTAAGCACAGGATATTCTTGCATTCAAAACAGGCCCTGATAAAACTATGACCTGCACCAGATCCAACTGGGATTTCTGCATATTGACAGTTATCCCTAAAGTTGGGGCTAGCCATAGTAAACAGTCTCTGGGTTGAATGAGTAGATGCCTGTTTGAACAGTTACAAGCCAGTAATCCACATATGGAAAAATCTGGTAGCCCTGCAGCCTGAGATGCGCTGCCATCACTGCCAAGCATTTGGTGAACACACGGGTTACTGTGGTGAGACCAAAAAGGAGTGACCTGAACTGGTAATGACTGGCTCCCAGCCTGAAATGTAGGAATTGCCTTGGAACATCTATCCATTTTTATATCGTAGTACACATCCTTCAGGGTCCACAGAGCACATCTAATAGTTTGCTTTCAAGAGAGGAAGGATGGACTGGATCGTGACTATCCTGAACTTTGTGTGCTTTATCGATTTGCTAAGAAAAGTCAGATCCAGAATAGGTCTCGGGTCCCCTGTGCTTTTGGGTACTAAAAAGAATCTGGAGTAAAAACCCGATCCAACTTCATCAGGGAGGGGACCTCGTGGATGACTCTTTTGCAAAAGAGTCTCTACTACATGGGCCGCGTCCTCCCTCTGACTGGGTGGCACATCGGGGAGACAATGTTTTCTCTTCAGAGCTTCCAGAAAGGGAATGAAGTATCCTCTGGACATGATACTTAGCAGCCATTTGTCACTTGTGATTGCCTCCCAGGCTTCTGGGTGCAAGGAACATTCCCCCCCAGACTGCCTTCAGAGGACAGTCTGACAACTTTTCAAGATCACTGGAAGGGCTCGTCTTCAGAGGCTTCCCACAACCCCTGATTTTGTGGACCCCTTCAGCCACATGGGGACCATCTTCCAGTCCGATTATTCCCCCTTCTGACCTGCGGGGGGGGGGGGATTCTTCTCAAGTGTCTTGATAAGCACCTTCTGACTTCCAAAACCACATTTTCTTACACTCACACAGATTCCTGGAGAAGGTCCTTTGTGGGTAGAGAAACGTATTCCAACGGCAGACAAGATCTTTCCATCCTACACACTCTGGGAGAGAGTCTGTCAAACTGTTTGTCCAAATAAGGTGGAGCCAGCAAAGGGAGTGTTAAAGGCTCGTTTGAATGGCTCCATAAAATCCAGGCATGATACCTCATTGCCTCATAGCAATGCCCGAGCCAGCAGCCCTTGAGGTACCCTCTGCAGCATGGGAAATCAACCTCATGGATGCACTGGCTAGGGTGGCCACTCTGGAGGAAAAGGTTTTCTGATTCTCAGTGGACACGGACCCTGTGGTTGAGCTAGAAAGTTCCTTTACAAAGCTACAAAGGGACTTAGTAAAGTGGGATAAATAGTTTCCCTCAAGGTAAATGTGAAGAGGCATAATTGCCAAGTCTGTCCAAAGCCTGGGATTTTCTATTTGGGGGATGGACAGAGCAGCTCTCCTGGGCAAGCTCCCCTTCTTGGTGGCTGCCACAGCAACATGGCATATACAGGGATACCCTTGGCCCAAAACAAACATGTCCATGGGGGAGCTAAGAATTTTGTCCGCTCATTTGGGGATTGGCCCTACTGTATCTGGCTCCTTCCAAGCCCTAGAAGACACCAGCTGGATCAGCAGGTCGGACAGGGTGGGATACCCAGGTAGTAAGATGGGCTGGACCCGAAAGCCTCCCACAACACTGACTCCTCCAGGGAAGGGTTTTGGGCTGTCCAACCACCCTGGTATTGCAAGATTTCTAAAATGTCTCCAATGGAGAGGTCATCGGGTGGGAACTTTGGAATCGGTTGCCATGGACACAGATTTTGAGGAAGGAGAAGGATCTCTATAGGGGAATTAATCTGTCTCCTCTTACACAGCCTCTTCTGGAGGACCTCCTCTGTGGGATGCTCTGGGGAGGTATCGGAAGATGCCTGGAATTCCGCAGTGGGGAAAATGTGGAGGCTTTGGGTGACCAGCTGTTGACGCAGCAGACTGGAGGCCTCTGGCACAAACCAGAATGAGGAGGGAGGAACCATGGCAGAAAGTGCAAAGGGTCTCCCTGGCTGGGAGAGAACCCTTTCCACCACTTCAAAAGCCAAAGGGCTCCAAACCACCAAAATCTGTCCTACTCCCCAGGAGCTGAAACCATCGGAAAAGACACCTCCCAGACAGCTCAACCCCACTGCTCCAAAGGGGGGAGACAGAGTTCAGCTGTCGAAAGCCAACACTCCAAGGGGAAATGAAGGCTCCAATAGTTCAAAGTCAAAGCCCTCCCTCCAGAACTGACCTTCACTACAGCTCTGAGACACACTCGGAAAGGAAGCCGAAGGAAGAGAGCATGGCAGGGAAATAGTTGGGGGAGAAGTGGAAATTTATCGGCACCGACACCTCAGCACCGGTGATCAATGGCACCGAAGACTCTCAAACTGAAAGGCAAATCGGAGAAAGAGCCAATCAGAAAGGTGAAACTCTCACAGACTGAGATGTGGATGGAGCGGACAAGCCCCATCTGAAGCTGAGCCTTAAACAACTGCCTCAGTCTGCTGACGTCCTTGGAGGATAGGCTCAGGGAAGACCTGGAAGAAGCTGATGACAGGGGTCTCTAAGATCTCCTGGGAGAGCAAGATTGGGACCTAGGAACCTGCCCAGTCAGCACTGAACTACAAGCAGACACAGTCAGAACTGGGGAGCAGCTACTTTGGCCTTGGGGCAATGGAGAATGACCAGGGCAGTGGGGAAGAAGTTAGAACCAAGCTCCAAGAAGACTGAATCAGTTCAGACAGACAATTTCAGAGCCTTCTTAGAAGGCTCTGAGGAAGACCATGCAGGACAGCACTTCCTGCCCTCCTGGGTCTCCTTAGGCCTCTTAGGAGGGGGTTGAGCCTCTGAAGTTGAAACCATTCTCAAGGTGGAGAAGGAGGATGCAACCCTTTAAGTAAACGTTTATATACTTCTTGAAGACTGTTAAAGTTGAGGCGCTAAAGTTTATGAATAAACTGGGACCCTGTTTGCTGTTCTTGTGTGTCATTTTTGGTAGATAAAAAAATTAAAACTAGAATAATGCGATAAAGTTTCTAAATTTGCAGCACATAGCCCTTTGAGAACCCACCACTGTATAGCAATAAAAAGCCTAAATTGGTTATAAACAGTCCCATCATCTAGCATACACACAACTTCTTACCCGCTATAAAATTACCCAGTACCCATCTGCCTGTCCAGCACTAAAAACACATTCTACACAACTATGTTCCCAGTTAGTCATTGTGATCTTGTGACCAAAGACTCCTGCCTACAGATCTAGCAAATCTGCTGGGCATTTTCTGTACTCGTACAAGGTTACCAAGGCCTGGATCTCCTTACTTGTATCCTTTAGGTCTATACCCTCTTTCCCATCTTTCATAACCATTCTGAAACACTCCCTAGCTACAATTTGGCTCTGTTCTTGCTCAAAACCATGATAAACTATATCCTTAAATGTGAAGAAGTTCCTTTTCATTCCTTTTACCTCATTACTCTCTCTTCTTCACTTACTTCCTTCTAATTCTCTTCCCGGACATTCTCTCTAAATATACCATAAGCCTGTTTTTCCCCTCACTTCATATTGCAATTCCTGTTTGTATAAGACTAATGCACCTTTAATTTCTCAGTAAACGATCTAAAATGTCTCTATAAATATTAAAGGATTGTCATATACCTTGCATCAATTCTTAACCAATGTTTTACACTATGTCGAATTTGTTATAATTACTTAAACAGCAGATTTTTTTGTTTTATTTTTGAATATTGTACAACTGTTTCTCAAAATGTTTTGTATTGAATTTAGATATTTTTCCCAGGCCTCTGCTGAAAATAGGCTTCTATCCAGTCAGACTTTTCCAGTAAGCAAATGTCAAATCAAACAACAAATAAAACAAAATAAAATAGGAAATGATAATACTTATGTTTACCTACATTCTGTTGCATTTGTTCCAGCTGTTCATTACTCCCTACAAATTCATCACTGGTCTTGTACCTTCTAAAGTGACAGGATCAGTGCAGAAGGCACTTGTATATAATCACTGCTTCCCAGCAGTATGTACTGTTCTTACGTCTCTCAATGCCTTCAAAAGGAAGCAATCTAATGGAAGGCAAAAGTCAAGCTGCTATTAAAATATACTATAGTAAGCTACTGTAAACAAGAATACTGTACACAAATAAGAAATTGAGAAATACTGAACAATTTCCAACAATAACCATTTAGAATTCATCTAGGAAAATGGAGGGAAGAGCAGCATTTATTTAGGTATTGTACACAACTGCTCTATCTACAAGGAATATCATTTAACAGAAAATCATAAATGTGAAGAATCCCATGGAGTACTTGGTTGCCGTGGGAATTGGAAACAGGGCATTTAAAAAGTTGCCATGTAGTACAGCTTAGCCAAAACATGCCTTATCTATAGGCTGCGTCTCAGACTGGTACTCTTTATTGAAAGTATGAATAGTAGTCCAAATGGCTGCTTCTAAAATTTCTTGAGCAGAAGCTTTACTAAAAATATACAGGTCAGAGCAAAAGGCAACACAGTGAAACCACCATATATCAGTTTAGTAGCACTTAAGCTTTCATCTCCTTTATTAAATGAAGCAAAGCTTATTTGTATGAAGCCATGAATTTTACAAGGAAGAGAATTCATGTCAGTTGTATCAGCTTGTTCAAATGGAACTATCAGTCCAAAATAAATACCCTTTGAGAAAAAAGGTCTCTTTTTTTTAGAAATCAAAGTGTAAAACACATTTATGGAAGGCCCTAAAATGTGATATTTGCTGCACTGTAAGGACAGGAACACACGCAGAAATATGAAGTGAACCATGACAGATGTATGTGCCATACATGACAAACAAGGGCCCAGATTCAAAAAGACCTGCTCTTGGTGTAAGCAATTTACTCCAGCGCAAGGCCCATCTATAAAGCAGGAATTGTGCCCAAGTAGTTTACGTAGTACAGCAGCCTAAGAATAGAACAGTTCAGCTATCCGAAATAAATCCCCACATATTTTAGCAAGATTTCCTTGAGTTGGGTCTCCTAGCCTCCTTTAAAATGTCAAAACTTACAAGGAAAAAAAATCCAGTATTAGGGTGCAAAATTCCATCCTCCTAGCCAAAAGTCCCAGTGTCTCTAGAATGGAATTAAACACTTGTCTTTGTAGTGTGAGTAAGGACTTGAGTGGGATCAAAGACCAGAGAGGAAAAGCAGTTTGTCTTTTTTGGCTGAAAAAAATTTCAGCCAAAAAAGACAGAGCTATTAGGATAATAGACTAGCTTCATTTTGCTATACTTTCAGGACACCTCTCAAAGTGTGCGGCTCCAACTTCCACTTATAAAAATGGAGTTCTTCCTGCTTGAGGAATCTGATGGTTTGTTCTGACCTTTAGAAAATGTATTTCAGACAGCTGCAGGTTGTGTTTTATAGCCCTGTTCCAAATCTGCAATGGCTCTAGCTTCCCCTTGTATATAGATGAATCACATGAATTGTACTGTCTGTACTGAACTGAAGACCTGGTTATCAACTGCCCTGAAAAGCTGTCAAAGCCCTTCAAATTCACTCATTTGTTTCAGGTTGACTGGCAAACAGTCCATTTTTGTTGAGGTCATTTGCTCTGGATCAACAGATTGCTGAAACAGGCTTGCCATGCACAATATGAACAGCCCACCAGATGCTGAATTCTATTAGATGGTAGAAAAAAAGACCTGTTTGACTAAGTTGGCTGGATCTACCAACCATCTCTACTGAATTTGTAAATTGATTGGACATGTTCCCGAGGAACCAACAAGTGTTCCTGGTGTGTAGTCTTGCATACATTATGGGGATGCAAATTGACATGTTTTTTTTTGGTCCTTTAGAAGATGTATTGCTGGTATAGCTCATTAACAAGTCTCTCAGCACCATTTGAGCCTCCATTTTCTTATGTCAGAAACACTTTCATCTGTAGGGAACTTGAACTCTCCTTTCAAAAAGATATGGATGCTGAAGGAATCCAAAATGGCATGTGGCAGTAACGATCCCCGTGCGTAAGCTGCTCTGAGTCAACCATCCCAGGGAGCAAAAATGGTTATTTGTGGTTCTTAAGATGCTCTAGAGAGAAGAGGAATGAAGGTCAGCAGGACTAAGACAGAATATATGTGTGTGAATGAGAGGGAGGATAGAGGAATGGTGAGGATGCAAGGAGTAGAGGTGGCGAAGGTGGATGAGTTTAAATACTTGGGGTCAACAGTTCAGAGAAACAGTGAGTGTGGAAGAGAGGTGAAGAGAGTACAGGCAGGATGGAGTGGGTGGAGAAAAGTGCGATTTGCGACAGACCTGTAAGAGTGAAAGGGAAGGTCTACAAGAGGGTAGTGAGACCAGCTATGTTATATGGGTTGAAGACAGTGGCATTGACAAAAAGGCAGGAGTTTGAGCTGGATGTGGCAGAGTTAAAGATGTTAAGATTTGCACTGGGTGTGACAACGGTGGACTGGATTAGGAATAAGTATATATTAGAGGATCAGCCCAGGTTGGGAGGTTTGGAGACAAAGCCAGAGAGGCAAGATTACGTTGGTTTGGACATGTGCTGAGGAGGGATGCTGAGAATATTGGGAAAAAGATGCCAAGGATGAAGCTACCAGGTAACAGGAAAAGTGGAAGGCCTAAAATAAGGTTTATGGATGTGGTGAGAGAGGACATGCAGGTGGTTGGTGTGAAAGAGCAAGATGCAGAGGACAGGAAGAAATGGAAAAGTACAGTTTTGTACCTACCATAAATGTAGATGTTCGAAGATCCACATTGCTGCAGTCCTTACACTTGGGTAGTCCGCTGTCCTCGGTCGGCCCGAATATCAAAGTATTAGGCTGGCCGGTCACAAGACTGACATCAGGACGTCAGGGTACAAATGCGCATGACCGACGACATATCCTCAGTCTTTTCTTGCCCCAGATGTCAGAAGACCCTAAACAGAAAGGTCAAAACCAAAAGACAGCAAAAAACAACCAACCACCCTTGTACTAACCATATGTACAAAATATACAATATTCACAATATGTACAACCCAAACCACACAACCACCTCTAACTACAGAGGGGAAGGAGGGACTGCAGCAATGTGGATCTTGAACATCTACATTTATGGTAGGTACAAAACTGTACTATGTTCTTCATCTCACATTGCTGCAGTCCTTACACTTGGGTAGAATCCCAAAGCAGAGATAAGGGAGGATGGCAAACCTATAAAGCAGTAGGAGCTGCTAAAATGCCCTGTAAAATTGCAGTGGCAAAACCAGCCCTCGATTTAGAGTAAAGTGGAAGATGATAATGCTTAGAGAAAGTATGCACTGAACTCCAAGTAGCTGCCTCCAAAATATCTTTAGTTGCCACCCCCCTTAAAAAAGCTGTAGAAGTGGCAGTAGCCCTAGTGGAATGAGGCCTAATCCCAGCTGGAATCTCCTTACCATGATGGGAATAACAGAAAGCAATGCAAAACCCAATCCACTTAGAAATAGTTTGTTTTGACACAGGCTTGCCCTGAGAACCCAAAGCAAAAGAAACAAATAACTGCTGAGACTGCCTGAACCCTTTAGTTCTGCTCAAATAATATTGCAGCTGCCTGTGTATATCCAAGGTGTGCAAAATCTTTTCCCCTTTATTTTGGGGGTTTGCATAAAAAGTAGGCAAATGAATAGTTTGGTTTAAAGCCACACTAGAAACCACTTTAGGCATAAAGGAAGGATTAAAAGATACCCTATCCTTATGGAAAATTAAGAAAGGCTCAACTGCCATAAGGGCCTGTAATTCAGAAACCCTTCAGAGGTAATGGCTAACAAGAAAGCAGTCTTCCATGATAAATATTTCAACTCAGCAGTAGCTGCAGGCTCAAAAGGTTGTAGAGTGAGTTTCTCCAACACAAAATTGAGATCCCAAGCAGGAGTAGGAGCTCTCCGTGGGGGTCTTATATTCTTTGCCCCTCTAAGGAATTGCTTAAACAAAGGATGAGAAAACAATGGTGGGTCACAGTCATAGTGAGCAGAAATTGCTGCAGCATGAACCTTAATAGAAGAGAAGGACAAACCTTTGTCCAGTAACTCAGTAAGATATTGCAGAGCCACACTTAAATTAGGCTTAGAAACATCAAATGCCTTTGCTGCACTCCAAAATAAAAATCTCTTCCATTTATCAGCGTACACTTTCCTTGTACTAGGCCTTCTGGCCTCCAAAATAACATTCAAAACTTGCTGTGGAAGCTGAGACCCTCCAGGGTTTAGAACAGGATATGCCAGGCTGTCAGGTGAAGAGAGTGAAGTTTGACATTGAGTAAATGACTGTTCTCCTGAGACAGCAGGTGTGGAATCGAAGGTAAAGGCCATGGAGGCTCCCTACCAGACTTCTCAGTAGTGGGTACCAGTGCTGTCGAGGCCAATCTGGAGCTATTAGAATCATCTTTGGCTTGTCCTGTCTGACCTTCAGAAGTATCTTTGGGAGGAGAGGCAGAGGTGGAAAGGCATACACATGAAGATTGCTCCAATTGAATGAAAGAGCATCCACTTTCCAAGCTGTGGGATGAAACCTTTTTGTGCAAAACTTTGGCAGCTGGTAGTTTAGTGGAGAAGCGAACAGATCTATGTCTGGAGTTCCCATGACACTGTCAATTTCTGAAATACATGAGGATCCAATTTCCACTCGTGGGGATCCATAATTTGTCTGCTCAACACATCTGCTAAGGTGTTCTGTGCTCCCGGCAGAAACCTTGCCTGAAGATTTAGCTGTAAACTGAGAGCAGTCTCCCACAAAATCATTGCTTGTCTGCATAGAGGATAAGAATGTGTTCCTTGCTTGTTGATGTACCACATGACAGTTGTGTTGTCTGTTAGAATCAACACCTGCCCTGGAAGAAGTAAATCCTTGAAAGCTATTAATGCAAATTGGACTGCTAATATCTCCTTCAAGTTGATATGTAGATGTAGAAGTCTGGGTCTTGTATCCACTTTCCATTTAGATGAGCTCCCAAGCTTTGTCTGAGGCATCTGTCGTTAGAATCTGACGGGTCACAGAGAGTCCCTTGTTTAGGTGACATTCCTGAGCCCACCACAAAAATTCCTTTTGAATGCAAGGTATTATCTGAATGACAGTGTCCATATCTTGGCAGTGCTGTGTCCATACATTTTGAGATACCATTGTAGCTTCCTCATATGCAGTCTGGCATTGGGAAGCACCAGAATACAAGATGCCATGAACCCCAAGGCTTGAAGGACTGTCCTTGCAGTCAGCCTGGACTGATGAGACAATTGATGGAAGTAAAGAAAGATTCTTTTGTTTGTCCGGGGTCAAAAGGCCATCTGGGATGCTGTATTCAGTCTCACACCCAGAAAGCACATGTCCTGAGAGGGTACTAGACTGGACTTTATTTCGCTCACAGAATACCCCAGGCATCTTAGCACTGCTATCACATAGTGTAAATGATGAAGAAGTTCGTCCTTTCCTTGAGCCAGAATCAGGCAATTGTCCAAATAAGGATAGATCTGTATTCCTCTTAGCCTGAAAGAAAGCTATCACTGAGCAGAACCTTCGTGGAACTGGGCGGCGCAGTAGATAAGCCAAAGGGCAATGCAGAGAACTGATAATGAGAAGTCCCAGCCCGAAAACGCAGATACTTCCTGCAACTTAGCCTGATAGGAACATGAAGGTCCAAGCCCTGAGAGATCCAGAGTCACCATCCAGTGATCTTTGCCCAGCAGAGGTAAAAGCTGTTGTAACGACAACATTTTGAACTTGGAATGTCCAGATAAGTGTTGAGGATAGATAAATCCAAAATTGGTCTCCACGTGTTCCCCTTCTTTGGTACTAGGAACAGGCGAGAATAAAATCCTAGGCCCACTTCTGGCAGAGGGACCGTTGTATGGCCCCTATTTGGAGCAGCAGAGAAATTTGTGAGCCTCTAGTCTTTGCTGAGGAGGGCGTCCGGCATGCCTTTGAAAGGAGGCAAGGTATGGAAATAAAACCTGTAACCTCGGTGTATGATATCCAATACCCATCTGTCTTGGGTAATCAAACTCCAATTTTCCTTGAAGGTGCAACCTTCCTCCCAAAGGTGCTGCCAGACAAGAAGGATCTGGCTGAAATCATTGGGCCTGTGACTGGCCCTGCCCTCACCTGAAGATTGTGCAGGAGAACTCCCTGTTCTAGGTCTGAAGGAGCTCTGAGCTCTCCCCCTACACGTCCTAGATCTACTCCTAGACTGTGAATCATAAGATTAGCAGGCCAATTCCTACTAAACTTAGGAGGCTGGACTTGCAAAAATCTTTAACAGTCTGCATAGACTTAGCCTTGTCCTCCATTTTCTTCAAGACCACAGGTGAACCAAACACCACATCAGACTGTAAAGGAGCATCCAAAATCCTTGTCTTAACATGTTCAGACAAATTCTGATCCAAGAACTGACCCAGTGGCAGCCACCGAGGCCTGTATAGCATCAAAACCACATTGTAAAGAATGCTTACCCACCTGTCCAGAGACATGTACCAAATCCTGTAGTTCCTTACACTCCAGAGCATCTACCTTAGACTTCAGTTGAGAGAGAAGATAGTTTGAATGATATTTTCAACATGTGAAACTGGCAATTCTCATATAGCCTAAGGTGAAAAAAGTAGACTTTTCCCCCCCTCTATCCAAAAGCTCCTCTTTATCTTCTGGAGGAACCGGTTTTTTCAAACAGAGAGCCCTGACACACCCTTAGGTCCCTGACTAACAGTTTCTGGGTCTGCCCTAGGACTCTTATAAAGATATTTATGAGCCTCAGGTACCCTATAATACCTATCCGGTTTCACAGGAGCAGGAGGCAAAGAATCAGGATTAAGTGAAGCCTCCGCAAACACATCTTCCACAACATCCAGAACAGGAGGGGCCTATGCTGGGGTAACAGCAAAAATTCCCTAAGCCTTTTCCTGGAATCAGAGAAGTCCTGACCTTCCCACTTAAAATGTTCCCTCATGGAATGAAGGAAGCAGAAGGAGGAATCATCTGCATCAGAATCAGAATAAACATCTGAAGCCTGCTCAAACTCCCCAACTCTGGTTCCAAAGAACCTCTAATCAAAGTAATTAAATCTTCTGCCATTTTAAGCAAAAAGACTGAGGATATGAAGAACATCAGGTGATCCACTGTGGCGACCCCTAATGGGAACAGCCGGAAAATGATTATGATGAATATACACAAACACTGGAGCTAAATACCAGGTAAATGCTCTAAAGCCTCTGGACAGATAAAATGGCTAAACAAAACAAAACAAAAAAATAAATAAATAAATAAAAAAAATGAAAATCATGGTGGTCTATTCAAAACCTAAGGTACTTTCTGTGCTATGGCTTTACTGAAACATGTAAAAAGGCATCCTACATATACAATATGGCAGTAAGAACCTTCCTTTATAAAATTCAGGAGCAAGCTTGGAGTCAAATGGTTTAAGGTTTATAAAAACTTTCTCTGGTTTGATAAATCTAATACTGGTCTTTGGGAGTTGCCCCTCTTGGGAACAAGGTATAATGAAAATCAAAATCTGTGGCCTTGTTCAGTTGGAGGACATCCACTGAACTGTGTTCTTTGCTAGGAGGAACATTAAACTAAGAACATGATTTATTCATTGTTGTGCTGGTTCTTTTCATAAAGAGAACTTTTGTTAGGCCATTTCCTTTGAAAGTTTATGTTGGGAGGAATGATGCATCTTTTAAAAGATCTTGGCTTTTCTTTCTGTTCCAGCTTAATACCCGGTTACAACGTAGGTAGACATGGGCATTTAACAGTTGATATCTTGCATCAAGATGGGTCTCTGTTCAACTGAAACTTGCTGTCTAATTATGCCTCTACAGCAGCTATTTCAAGAGTAAAGAAAGAGCTAAAACACTGCAAGCACATTTATGAGCAACGATGCTAATCAGGGCAGCTCTAGCACTGAACTCTTCTAATCCTGCAATGTTAGAGTTTGACAACTTCTGCAATGTAGTCTGAAGCTGATCAGAGCTCTAATGTCATCATGAGTCAAGTAACTTAGAAAGCCAAGAGGCAAACTCACATGTTTATCTAACAACAAACTCTTTATCGAAGGGTAAGCATGCTAGAGGAACACGTTTTCCATTTTAAAATAAAGTGGAAAGGGCAAATGTGGCAAACAGCTTTTCTGTCCATTTTAGGTGCCTTCTACATCCTAAAGTGCTGTGTGTCTGGATTTTGGTGGTTAACTTTTAAAATGTCTTGGAAGGTAGAGTATAAAGGAGGAACTGCCAGTTGGACTCTGAAAGCCTCATCGTTTACACATATTTTTGAAAATGAATCTCTTTCAAGCCACCAAAAAAGCAAAGAAAAAAATGAAATGTACACAGACTGTATGGGGGGGTTCTGCCCCCTTTATTTACATATTTTTAACTCTGATGCCACCACTGTTAATGAATACTGTCAAATAAAAGGGTATGGTAACGCACAATTCCCATCTGTTGATCTACAGCATGAAAATGGTCTCAAAACAATACTGTATGTCCCAAACACACAGAAACACTTTCTGGCGACGTGAAACAAAAACAAACATGTATCAACCCCCCACTTTCAGCGAGCTGTGCTGGATAAAACATGAACCGATTATGACTACCAGTTAACCATGCAGGACTATGCCACAGAACAAACTTCCCTTACATCTCATATGCAGCAAGTGAATTGTGCTAGGTCAGCAACACGGTGCAGAAACCAGACTTAATTTACTAATTTTTCCTGCTGAAGATGCACTTCTGAATTCTGTACCAAACCAAACCTGCCACCATGCAGCTTTATTACACATCCCAGTCATGTATATGCCCTAATTAATGAAAACCTAACTTGTGCTTAAACAAAAGTTAATGGCACAAATGTATGTCAGCCTTAATATATTGTTAAAAGTATGAGCAGACTGTCTTGTAGTCCTGGGTTAGACTTGCCCCATTTCCACTACTGTGCATCAAGTCACTTACCCAGACAAGTATTTCCATGTTTCCTGCACCCAGTGGGTTTACCTAGCCCATAAACAAAGTAATATTAACAGTCTTGACATCACAGTTTAATAAAGAGAGGTGGTACATACACTGAGGACACTAAAAATCAATTACAAGCCAGAAGGAAAATGCACAGCCAATTCAGTTTGTATCTACTGCTCTGCATTCCAGTCCCCTCCTTTTGCATTCCTTCTCCTCTCTATCCCCATTTAAAGAGCTGTAGGTTATTGGGTAGGGCACTCACATGCACTCCTCTTCTGATAAGCATCCAAGACATAGTAAAAGAACAGCTGCATGGTTGTGTTGGCAGCCAAGGTTCAAATGGACCATCATTGTCTGTGCATAGTTCTCATAACCCCTTCTCAACATTCTCAGCATGGTGCCAGAAGTGCATATGTAGTCCCAGGAAACAGCAATGTATTAACAGGAAAGCTACTGTGAAGAACTTGATAAATATATCCTCGTCCATCATACTTTAAATGGGTAACCCAGAGCTGTATCCAGGGAATAAAAAGTATCATAAAACAAAAAAAGGCAAATAGGCTGGTAGTGCAACAGGTTAGTCACACACTTTCCATTGAACAGCTAGCATACTTGTACAAATATTACCTCCGATTAAAGACTAAAAATGTAACAAAAGGGAAACATACATTAAAAATTCTTCTAAAAAGCATTGTACAGTGAACTAGTACCAATCCCAATCTGAAACCATGTTATATGCAATATCAGATGTCAAGTCTTTGACAGCAAGTACAATTACTGCAAGATGTACTGAAAATCGAAGCACTTAATCCGTTGCACATACACAGATCTCATCACAGCTGTAATTCTCCACACAGATGCATTGCACATTCCGAGACATTCACAAGCTCAGATATGAAAATCAATTTCCCCCAAGTTTTACTGTGCAAAATGAAGTTCAGGAAGCGCTCTCATTCTGTAATTTAAGAACATTCCTTAACACCCTGAGGTGACAGCCTGCCATTAGTGATTTCCCTGTACTACAAGTTACATCAAGTCATACAGCAAAACTCACAAAACTGGTTGTGTCAACGTCATTATCCAGAACAGGACTTCCTTTAAAGGAAGAGAAATCAAGTGAAACAAAGAGTTCAACCTCAGATTAGTTCAAATTTAGTAAAATCCTACCTATAAATTCAGAACTTCTAGTTTTCTTAGTCTTACTTCTGATAATTCTTAAATCTTTGTTTGGTTATAACACCCTGTGCAGGACGCCCTACCTACCACTTCCTCTCCTGTCATAGTTTTAACTCTGTCCCTATTTTAGCTGCACCTCCATGAAGGAACTGGCATCCATATGCATAGCAAAACGTGGGTATCTATCCCAGCCTGGTCAATATTCATTTTCTTTTATTCATCCTTTGAGCAGGATTTCTATTTGGATAAGTGTTCTTGTGAGGGAATCAAATTCAAGAGTAGAAGATGAAGCTCATCAGATGCTAATAGCCATAACTCTCCGTTATACTGCCACAAATCTAAAAATGCTTCACAACTATCCCCTTATAAAAGGCAGAGATGACCACCTGAATCAAGATGCACACAACTAAATAAGACCAGATGAAAACAAATCAGTATGTAAAAAAATTGACCAGATGAAAATAAAACAGATACATAAAAATATGTTGCTCACTAGCAAAACCTATTATTTAATCTAGTATAACACAAAATGAGTGACATGTTCTAACAACTACATGCCAAATCTGGCTGTTTATATTGTCCAAGAAATTCTCAAACTCCTACGCTCACATTTTTCAAAATCTTTAATAAATAACATGTCTGGACAGACTGAACAGAATAAATAACACAATGTAATAAATTCAACCACAATTACCTATATTTTTGATATGCAAGAAGAAAACTTCCTGCCAACAAAACAGTTCTGTGTCGGCAGTTACTTGGCATATGTACTCTTCTGAGATTGACAGCAACCAACGCAGGACCCAAGACTTTGATAATCAGGCCGACTGAGGGCTACTGCAAGCAGATAGCCCAAATGTGATGACTGCAACAGTGAAACACGAAAAACATCATCTGGAAATTAAAAAGTTCACTCCAGACTTCATGCAGTACTAAAAATCACTGCAGGGACAGCCACAGAAAACTAGTCAGAGGGGTACCGTATCTGCTCAAGGCAGTTATAAAGGCTTAACTACCTCAGTGGACGTCAGATGGCGACCAGTAAAGAAAATTAAGTTATGTACTTACCAGAACATTAGGATTTATCTAGCTGTCCAGACACTGGAAACAGCTGGACTGGTCTTGGCACTGCAGCAACACGTTTCGCAAGCTCTAAGTTACTCCTCTGTCCCATAAACCCTTGCTGTGAGGACAGAGTTCTAGAATGAGTAAAGGAATAACCAACTACATCCTTTACAAAGGCCATAAATACAATATCATAACTTAGGATCCCCAGGGAGCTAAATAAGGTCACCAGAATTCCTACAGGTCTCTTTGAAAGCAACAGTTTGGGGGTAAAGCTGGATGGGTCATTGCAATGTCTGAACACAGACCTAACAGTTATGTACTTACCAGAACATTAGATTTAAGTATTTATTCTGGTAATGTCTAGATACTGGAAACAGCTGGAGAGAATCCCAACTTGACCTTGGGTGGACTAAGCCAGCAAGCTTTCTAAAATGGTGTCTCCAAAGGAAGAATGTGCCTCAGAAATGATACTAAAAACTATAATGTTAGACAAACATATGGAAGGTTGACCATATAGACCTGCAGCATTGTTCTCCAAGGGCAACTTTCATAGAAAGGCAGCAGATGTGGCCTAAGCTCCAGTGGTCAACAGTTTCACAGCTGAAGAACAATAAGCAATACGATCAGCGACGCATCTGGATAGGATAACTTACCTTGTGTCTTTTTTTGGCAGAAGACTGCTTGACCTTTCCAAAATGCCTTTGTGCAATTTAGATAAAAACTGAATTAGTCTGTATTTACAGTGTTTGGATATTCATATTCACTTTTGCCTGACTAATTTTAAAAGAATATAGTCAAATGAATGCACTTGTTCAAATCGGTTTGAATAGCCACTTCTGGCATAAAGGACAGGTTAATTCTAAATGTGTCTTTTTTTTTTTTAATCAAATCAGATTTAAAAAAAAAAAAAAACATGGATATTTGGAAGAGAACAGTCTGGATTAAATAAAATCAGAGTAAGCTCTGTGTAGAGCCAACAGAGAATGTACATGTGTGCAAGGCTATAGATCCTCCCCCGCAGCAAGCCATACATATTAATTATGGAGCACTGCTGAGAAGACCAGAGTTGCACGGATATTGAATCCATGCAAGCAGCAGTGTAGAGGCTGTCCCGTAGATGTGGACTGTCCAGAAAATGTCAGGACAGTAATATTTTTTTTTTTTTACTTTTATGTCCTGCTTGCACAGTGCAGTACGATGCAATACCATCAGACATCTAAAAATAGAAACTGGATGTATTTAATTACACCACCAAAAACCAGGCTGAAATACCCACAAAGCAGTCACCAATAATGACTAAAATAGCAGTTAAGGCACACAAGTTCAGGCTGCACAAATTAAAAATGTCAGTTTGGATGTTGTGTATTTGGAAAAATGTTTAAGAAAGAAAATTGTGCCACAGGGTCTGCGAATATGTAAATACTAAGAATGCTTTCTTTACGATATTGATAGGATACAAGAATTCAGATTTTTAATGAATGTGGTTTTAATGTCATGAAGCTCATGATTAAGTTTTCTAAAAAGAAGGTTGAGGGTTTGTTAAGACGAGTGGAGGAATTAAATAGGGTAATTAGGAATGATTTTCTGTTTGAATATCATAAAGATGTATATGAACATGCTTTTGTAAGAATAAATAGGAAATATGAGGAGGTGATTTTAAGGAAACAAAAGAAATTAGCAAGAGATTTAAAGCAATACAGTGAAATAGAGCATATATTTTTAAAGGGAGAGTAGTCAATAGAGGAATGTATAGCGCAGTAGTAGCCGACACTGATGTAAGTTAGTGGACCTGGAGCATAACTATTCAGAATGGGGAAAGGTCTGAAGGTGATGAAAACTGTGATATGGGGGCAGTAGAAGGAATTAGGAATGTCAACACAGGAGGCAATTTGCACACTACCCCCTGTACCCCATAACCCTTTGGACCCTAAAGTTGGTTTGGACCTCACTGAACCTTTAGGAGACAATGGGGAAGGGGATACTAGTGATCAGGACTTTACAACTACAAAGGGGAAAGGGAAAAAACAGTCCAAATTGAAAAAGAAAGGGAAGGTATAGTTATCAGTGAAGATGGGGTGATCCATACTTTTAAAGGCTTTCATATTTTCAACTCTAGTATTAAAATAAAAAAAGAACATTTTCAATTGTTCAAAAAGGGCTTTAAATTTGTTCCTGTAGCTGGGTGTGATCTTTGTGACACTCTTGTGGAACTTAAAATGTTTATAAGGAAGTTGAATTTAGCGTTAATGCTCAACCAACTGACACCTAAGGTAGATACCCCTTTTAAACAATTGAGTACATACAACCCACCCTTGCATCCAGCCCTACAAGTGTTTGAAGCAGCATGCGTGTCAGATATATATTCCTTAAGTATGGATAAAAAATATAAAAAGGAATGGAGGTATAAATACAAATTTAACAAACCAAGAAAGAGACACTTAGGAGTTGGTAAATAAGGAGATGTGCATCAGGAAACCAGACAAGGGGGGAGGAATGGTTTTAGTAGATGCTTTGGACTATTATGAAATGTTGGCAATACTACGACAATGTATGCATTCAAGTTTCAGTCAACTAAGTAAACATTTCATATCGGAAAATAGATTTTATTTAGAAGAACTTGTTTTAATAAACCGGCTAAGTACAAAGGTAGGTGAAATGCTAAGAACTGAGAAACCTAGACTACCCTCATTTTTTAGCATCCCAAAATTTCACAAGTCCAACACAAATCCACCTTATAGGCCAATAGTATCAGGAGAAGTTCTAAGACCTACTCTATTGCTACCTTTTTTGGATAGATCACTTAAACATACAGTGTGTAGCTACCAACATTTAGTGAAGGACTCTTGGGATTTCCTAAGAAGCCTTACCCCGGATCTTTGTGAAGGGGAAATCACTTTTCTAACAATAGATGTGATGGATCTATTTTCATGTATCCCTTCTGAGGAGGGTTTGGAGTTGTTTGGTGAGACCCTTTATAGTATAAAAAACACATTAGACAAAGAGGTTGACTTGTATGTTGAGCTCATGAGGATTGTTCACGAGGATTGTTTTAGAAAACAAAATGTACATTTTGAAGGAGAAATGTTTTAAATAGATCAAGGGTGTAGCTATGGGGGCAGCATGCACCCAAACATATGCCAACTTCGTCCTCCTTTAATGCGAAATTGCACATATATATAAAATCAGATTTTTTTTGAGATACATACAACTCTACATCCTGGATGACATATTTGTTATGTGAGAAGGCCCGTTGGATATGGACACTTTCATGGAATATTTGAACAACACTACTAGGTTTTTAAAAGTTTACTTATATTGTTGTTAAAAATGGGATTGGACTGATTACTTATATGTAAGAGTGGACATCAATGGAGGCCAATTAAATCTAGGATTCACCGAAAACCCACTTTCAGCAAATCCTATTTGCCTTTCTCTAGTGCACATCCCTTTAAACAGAGGAAAAGCATAGTGAAAGGAAAAATGGTTAGGGCAGCAAGGATGATGACAGAGAAGACGGATGTACTTGGAGAAATTGAATTTATTTCGGAGTTATTCAAGGACGGGATACCCAGTGACACTTAGAGAATGTAGCACAAGAAATAATTAGAGGATGGGGGACAAAATATACCCCCTTATTGGGTAATAAAGAGCAGGTTTTTCATAAAGCAAAAGGATGGACATGGATTTACTAGGGCTCTGGTAGTGGAATATAATTATGCTTCTTGAGGGGTTAAAGACTTGGTTAAGAGTAATTTGAAAATGTTAAAGTTCAATTCTGATATAGTGGAAAAAATAGGGCAGAGTCCAAAATTTGTATTTAAGACAGGTTCAAATTTAAAACAAAAGTGATTGAGAAGAAAACGTACTAACAGAAGAGAGGGTGGGACAAGAAAATGTGGGAGATGTATGCATTGCAAGCTCATTTGTGAAAAAAAAATATTATGCTCAATAATTATGCCCAGAGTCTAGAGTAAACTATATTTTAAGAGAGGGAATTGTAGCACAAAAGACATAGTACATTTTGCTACATGTCAGGACTGTTCTAGTTTTTATGTGGGAATGTCAGAAAGATTTTTAGGAAAAAGTGTATTTATGAGCATATATACAGAACATAAGAAGGAAAAATGAAAATAATGCATTATACAGGCACCTACAGACACAACCCTCTCATTCTGGGTTTTTGTTTGGGATTCTTGAACAGTTAGTGGTGGATCCCACGGGAGGGGAGACTGGGAGAATTGGCTATGCTGCAGGGAAACATTTTGGTAGCTTAAATTAAATGCCACTACCCCCCCTCCCAAGGTTTAAATGACCACATTTCCATCAAACCTTATGATTATAGTATAGTATGGAACAACTTATTGTGGTGTATAGATATTCTTTGATTCCCTGTATTGTGCGTACATATAAAGTTTTGTATTTTATTGCACCTCCAGATATATATACACACATATATAGATATATATATATATATATATATATATATATATATATATATACACACATATATATATATATATATATATATATATATATATATATATACACACATATATATATATATATATATATATATATATATATATATATACACATATATACACACATATATATATATATATATATATATATATATAGATATATATATATATATTTATATAGATATATATATATATACATATATTTATAGATATATATATATATATATATACAGATATATATATATATATATATATATATATATATACAGAGATAGAGAGATAGAGAGATATATATAGATATATATATATAGATATATATATATATATATATATATATATATATATATAAAGACTTTTTGTTTTAAAAAAAGAAACATTACTTTATTGAATTTTATAGAGGACTTTATCAGAACAAGGAATTGTATATTTGGAAAGTACACCTTTAAGAAGGTTTGGTGCCTTTTTAGGGGACTATTGTATTTAAATGGTAGGGATGGGGGTTTATTATTCACTTTGCAGGACGAAAGCGCTTTTGGTTGACTGTTTTTGAATAAATTACTTTGTGCAGCCTGAACTTGTATGCCCGAACCGCTTTTTTATGCTGTGCTTAACACACAAACTCGCACAGCTTAGCTGCGCAACACTAACAGGCATCTCAGTAGTATATGTGAAGATATACTGCTTCCTGGTACTATCCAAGTGGCTAGATAGGTTGAATCATGACTTGCAGTGTAGTAGGTCCCAGGTTCGAGTCCTGAGCAGTAATATGTTTTGGCATGTATTGCTTTGAACACGAGTCAAATGACTGAAACATCAGTTTAATTTAAAATTAAAAAATTGTTATATTTAGCAAAACTGCATAGTTCTAAGCTTAGCTTAAACATAGCCAACAGTCTACTTCATTTTTGCATTGCAAAGCTATGCTTAAACAAGGCTTGTGCAACTTTTGCTGAATGTTCAGCTTTGCTTAAATAGTTTGTGCGAGTTTGAGTGATGCTAAGCAACACAATGGATTTTTGAAAGTTATCACGTGTAAGGGCGGGAATGCACCCTATATAATGGTCAATAGGTGGAATCGGACACCATTCTTTGAAGTTCTCACTTGGCTGTTGATATGCCTGGTGGTAGTGGTGAGGGAAGCAAGCTTTCGGGTGCAAAGATGGGGATGTGCAGGAGTCCAAAGTGTTTGTTGGACTCCTGCTCAAAAACCATGAACCCTGACTGCTGCAGGGTGATTATCAGTGCTTACAGCGTAAGTCTGAGGCCTGCCATCGTTTGGCTAGGAACTTACCAGTGCTACTAGTATCTCCTGCACTGGTGAGCAGTGTTGTCACCAGTATGACAACCTGAAGCACAGAAAGAGGGAAAACCTTGGATACCTGGTACAAGAAGCTGTATGTCCCAGTGATTTAAAAAATACAAACTGAATGTGTGCAAGACTGGTATGCATACTGCTTTGCTTCTCTTACAACAGCTGCAGAAGAGAGGACTCGCAATGTCCAGTCCCATGCAGGGCGTCTGGCCAGGATAAAGCTTGAGTGTGGCAAGTAGGGAAAAATCAAAGCAACAACCTAATGCATAATGTACTGTTAAGATAAAAAGTATTTACAGAGTTTGAAGTCCTAACCAGTCAGGTATAACATACTTGGGAAATGTAATATGTTTAGCAATGTGTTAGTGCCTACATGAAATGGTAAACCAAGTTAAATAACCATGCATTACTGTGTAGTATAGCTTACAAACATCAGTTGAGGTTGGAGTCTACCTAGATTAACAGTCACTGTTCTGCTGTGCCCACTGTATGAAATAAGCTGTAGATTCCACGCAGGTAATGACGAGGGTAAATGGGTCATTACTTAGAGGTCTGACACAGCTATCCCTGCTGTACATGCCAGACTTAAAACAACAGTAATAAACATATGTTAAAGGGTGATGGTGCTGTGATATCTACTGTTTCAAAGAAGTGATCACTATTCTTGTAGTCACTGCATGTGGGTTCTAACCTAACACCAGTGTACAAAGGAAGTGAATAAGACTGCTGACAAAAACTGTCCGATAAATGTAGTGCAATACCCATAGTAAGTTTCAAGCCTGTGTTCTGGCCAGTGTACGTGTCATATAATGCTGTGCTGTACATTACACCCACTTGAAGAACAAGGTGCATGGGTAAGGTAGCTTACGTGCATTATGGCCAGATATTCATGTGTATAAATAACAGATTTTAAGGTACATTATCAATAAAGTTTAAAGCAGGATTGTGCATGGAGAAGTAATCTGTTCAAATAACTGTGCAGTACAGCTGTAGTCATTGAATATGTGTTCTAATCTGACACCAGTCAACTGTAAAACAGAAAATGAATAAACTACAGGAAAACATTGTCTGATAAATGTAATGCAATACCCACAGTAAGGTTCAAGCCTGTTTTATGGCCATATGTAGTCCACTAATACTGTATATTCCTCCCACTCCAGGAACAAGGTATAATTATTACGGTAGCTCATTTCTGGGCAGATATCCATGTGTATAAGTGCCAGATTTTTTCAGGAGTAATATCAATGAAGGGTAAAGCAGAACTGTGCCTCGATAAATAATCTTTTCCAATAAGTATGAAGTATTCCTGTATGCACTGCCATGCCTTTTCTAATCTGACATCAGTCAACTGTTAAATTTAGTGCACATGTTCCTTGGAGTCACAGCCTGTGGGTTCTAATCCCATGGCAGACAACAAAGTCATCACTGGCTGTCTAATTAGTACACACAAACATACTTCTCAACTGTCACGATATTCCAGAATGTAAATGACTAATGCCCCATATGTCTGGTCCGTGATTAGCAGATAAATGACATTACTTGGAATGCAATTTATTGGCAAATCCATTTACAGAACACCTTGGTAGTAATGTATGAGCACACGTAAAACAGCTCCCTGTAGTTGTGTACCTGCATTTGTTAACTGGTTGGCCCATACTGTCCCACGCCAACAGCTAGAGAGATATGTACATGTCACATCATCTATCCAAGAAATGGAGTCACTGTACGCACAACTGACACTGCACACCTGTAGAATTATGTATTAGTCCGTGTAGTGATAACACCTGTGAGGTCACGGATGATACGTTTTTCCCCTCCCTTTCCACCAGTTATCTTCTCCAATTTATTAAGTTTATTAATTTATTACTGTTATTTTCAAAGACTAATCAAACCATAAAAATAAATGTTGGCCTTATGGGCTATTTCGTACTGGTTTGCTGTTAACATACTTACCATTATGTTATTTATCATTGTGTTCCTCATAATACACCTTAATTATGTATTTGGATTAATCAATCTGTTCCATTATGTTAATATTAACACTGGTTTGGTTATTACTAATCTTACCTTATGTTTTATCTATTTTACTACAGTGTGACAAGGTAGGCTGGTTCCAGATGATCCACCTTACCTTGCCTCCACTGGCCATGGCACTGCGGCCCAGCACATCAGGGCCACAGCCTGGTGGTGCCCCTGCACTACCTGTGGTATCGGGTAGTTCTGCCCCATGGGTTGGGGCTGAGACCCCTCTGGAACCGGAGGTGGAGGGGGTGATTTTTCACCCACCAAGAACTGCCAGGCTAGAACTGTCTGTGCCAGATGGAGGGCATGCTTGCCATCCTGGTGGGGCAGCCTCACCCTGGAAAGCAGCCTCCACCACTGCTGCCACAGGGGCAGTGAAGGAGCAGTACTGACAGTCCCATGGGTGAGGACGTGAGAGTCGCACTGCTACCAGTGTGGACGCTCATGGGACTGGGATTCCACAACACCCTCCCAGTCCAAGGTGTACACCCCCCCTTGTCACACACCAACCCTGTCTGCTGTCTTGTCTGTAAAGGCTTCCTCATCTTCCCAACTTACCTCCCCTACACATATCTATGTCCCTTCAACATTCACCTCTCACCTAAAAAAAAAAAAGGTGCACCTGCCGCCCCCCCCCAAAAAACTGTCCCATACATAGCTCTCCATTTCGCACACACATCCACAGAACACACTTAAATTTGGTCCAATTGGCTTGACAACACAGTTAGGTTGTCAACACCCCTCTTTGAAGGGGACAGTCCAAATTCAGCTAAAAATCTGTCACAGTGCACAGGTCGATGATGAAATGGATAGCTATGGTTCTTTCCTACACCCGACCTCCACATCCCTACCTGTCTTTCACTGTTTTTCCCCCTGTTTGAACCCACTTTTCAGCACTGTCTTATCTCCCCATTTTTTTCTTTTCTTTAAAAAAATTTTTGCGGGATGCAGCTCATCGCATAGCTTAGCTATGCTAAATAGTGCTATACTGATGTATGCTTTTAGAACAATAGTAATCACATTCAAAAAGTACACCTGCACCCGATTTCAAAACACACAACCATCGCACCTGCAGAACAATGGATCATCCTGCAAGCCACACAGCTGCTAATGAAAACAGGTGTTTTAAGCAAAATATACTAATGTAGTTCCCCTCATTAACTATGTTTAAATGGTGCTGCACATTGCACTGCATCGGGCAAATCAGCCAACACCTGTATACAAAGATAGTACTGTAATTGGCACTCTAGTACAAACACATCACTATAAAGGCACACACAAGCTTAGTCGCAAGTGATAGCGGGTAACCTTGGAATTATGTCTACGTCCTGTAAGAACACACTTCATAACATATTAATTGAAAAGAGGACTTTAACTGGGACTCTGGTATACAACTTCAGCACTCTAAAGCCATACACATAACAGATGTAAGTGTGGTATTTAACAGCAGGTCAGGTAACTGTGGAATGATAACTACAACATGTAAAACTTCACCTGCTACAACAGTGATGCTGTAGCTTAGTCTGCAAAATGTACTGACAACATAACTTTTTGGTACACAACGTCCTGGGTTCAAGTACAGCTGTGTCTACCAATGGAAAATACATGTATGTGGCCATCAGTAAAGTATATAATTAAAACCTTCCACCAAAGGTTCACTGCCAATAAAGACCAACAAATGAAAAATAAATAAAATGGCAAGTGAACCACCAAGCAGAGTTGCACTTTTATTAAAATAATAAAATCCAGAGGTCATAAAATAAGCGCTTTTGGGTCCAAGACCTTCATCAGATAACATACAATACACAAACTTGGGTCTTAAAAATATTGTTAACCAATCTGTTAGTATTGCACCCTCCTTCTCTTCAGTGCTGGTTTTAAAGGTACACCACCATTTAAACCAGGAGCTCTATCAGCCCCCAGTTGAATGACATAAGTGACTTAGCAGTTGTCCTAGAAAACAGGTAGGTGTACATTAACCATTATGTCATGCAGATGGACACCAAGCATTTTACCTTGCATTGTCCTACTGATGATATTGGCCGAAAAGACTTACCCAACGCACATTCTTTACTTCCCAGTGGGGTGGGTACTCTCATTCTGGCCCTGCCTAGACAACAAGGCTGCCACAGGTCCCACACTTACTCAAATCTTATCATCCTTCAAAAAGTTCAGCCTGTCTATGCCTATTGACTGCAGCATCACCTTTAGCTTTAGCCTGTAGCACACACATCTGTATGTTAATAGCTGCTACAGCATTCTCTCTGCTATGACACATCTGTCCCCAACTATTTTCCAACCCAACATACGAGAAAGGGGTTGCAATCTACACTGAGGCCTTATAATCTTGCTCAGTGGTTATATGGGATTGGCTGACTACACTGCAAATCAGCTGTGTTGGCTGCAATTAGCATTTCAGAAACACATATTGGTTCAGAGGCAATCACTTGCTAATACAGAACCATGTTAAAAGGCAAACAGCTAGCTAGAGGAAACATTGTACACAAGAGTTACTTTGCATGGTCAACTCATTAGCACAACATTTATATAATTCTGTACCATTCAACAGAGAAGTATTTTACTCCACCAGGTATGCAACCTTTTTTTTCCCACATGATGCATGCGTGTCCATATACTTGGGGGAATAGGGATTACAGCAGTAAGCCTGTCTTGGAACTGTACTGCAGACATGTCATTGATCTGCAGATGTGTTACACCTAGAGAGGAACTAGAGTACAGAACTGTTAGAAGTACACCACTCTCCTGGAAATTTTCTGCTGATAGCAGTGGTAATACTACACTGCTATTTGTGTGGCACTGCTGGTATTAAATATTATGGGGGGGGGGGGTGAACATATATGGGCCACAACTTAATGGACTGCTGTGTTGAGTGTGTGATCACACAACAGTATTTGTCATGGCACAAGCAGGAACAGAGGACTACTGCTACTATCCTACTCACATCCACAACCTTACTATGTTTGCATGGTGTTGAATATGAGATGTGTAATCAAGCAGTGCCTGCTGGTAGCCATCTGTTATTGCTGTGTCGCTACATAATGTACTCCCACATATGTGATCCTGACATATGTCCCCATTTTGTTGTCTTTAAGGGAATATGTATCCCAACATTGGGCCTCTTTTACAGGAGACAGAAGAGACTATCCTAGACGCCCTGTGTCAACACCAACTCCTGCTGTCCAGGGAGGACAAACAGGGAAGAGCAGGTAGAACTGTGAGCAGACCTGCTTCGCAATGCAAATGGTCACCAGAGCAGGACATATGAGCAGGTGCAACACCATGCAACTGACATAACTGCCACCTGCAGAAAAGCAGCAGATGAGGCATGGGATCGTGTTGTCACTGGTGGAGGGCCTGCAGAGTCACAGTCAGCCACTGAGGAATTCCTGGTGAATCTAGGAGCACAGGACAGTTCCTAGGCATTCACCACATGGTATGTCATGGATGTGGGTGCCACAGTTTCCACACAAGAGGAACATCAAGGCATGCTTATTTGGATCAGCATTGCAATACTGTAGCATTCAGTGTGTCAGGATATATACAGTTTTATGTGGCTGGCAGGTATTTTTATGTGGGACGGGGAGTTAGTTGCAGTGTGAATCTCATGTTCAGATTGTGACCAACAGACCAACATAGTATGCACTGTAAATGTGAGTAATTTGGACATAGTAGCCTGTCATAGTGCAACATGGGCTGTGGTTTACATTACCTCTCCCTCAAAATTTTCACAGGACCATCAGGAATCTGACGCGGCTGTGCTCCTGCTCCTGGGAAGCATAACACTGCTGTATTACTGCTGTAGATTTAGTGCAAGGTATTCGCTACAGTGTCATCCCAGGCCTGCCAACTGGACTGATGTGCTGCCTGCATGACTGCCAATCTTACAGCCTTGTACCAATGGAACAAGGTTTATAGTTATACCTATGCCTTTTAGTTGGGACCACACAGAGTTGCAGTATTTGCAGGACAGTACAGATTCCCTTATATGTCAGCTGTGCAGAGTTTTGACAAATTTCAGTAGTGTACCTCACTGTTGTTCCTGAGATTCTGAACTAAGGATCTTATTCTTTACAAGTAACTGCAGTAGTTTAAGAAAATAAATGTCCTCAGGTCCTGGTATATCAGGTTGGGGGTTAAACAGGTCTGTAATACTGACAGCATTGTATACAGCTCAACATATATTGCAAGATAGTACTGTATAGTAGTGCATGTATTAGTGTACTGCTTTTCCCTTTTTAATCACAGGTGACCAGGGGGGTTGGTCTCTGTTCTCTTCACAACCTGACATCAGTGTCTCTTCAGACTCTGATGATGAAGCTGGCCAAAGTGAGGCACACATGGAGGTTGCAGGGGCTGAATCTGTCAGAGGATGACATCTCTCTTCTGCCCTCATTATCACCATACACAGTCAGTATGCATACCCTGTCCCCCGAGGCCACAGATATTGGGACAGTCAGAGGGTGGGGACATCGAACCGGAAAGTGTGGCTATTATGGCTGCAGTGAGTGTTGATACTGGCCATAGCCAAACGCATGGGTAGGTTTCACACAGGTGGACAGGGGTGCTCCTAGGAGGCCTGCTGTCCTTTCACTACCTGTTGCAGGTGTCTCATCATGTGTCATTCTGAGTATGTTTAGGGCCATCATGGAGGCATAGGCATGTTCTGAATGGAACTCCAGACAAATGATCAGGGTTATGGATGAAGCACAGTCTGATCGGTTGATTGACAACAGTGGAAAGACAGTGGTCTGAGAGAGATCACAGGATCTCTCTCTTGGAATGGTCATGGTCTGTGAAGGAACATCTGGTTGGAACAGAGCATTGGACTCATGGAGGTAGGTCAGCAGCTACATCTGCTGAGAGTCCACATAGCTGTGCTCAATCATGCTCCTGTAGTAGCAGCACATCCAGTACCCCAGAGGCGAGTGTGCTGTCCACATCAAGATGTGGCAGCCCATGGAACTGTGGGTCTTGGGTGTTCCCATGGGGGACACCATCCCAGCAGAAAGCAGTCACCCTTGGGTAGTAGCACTGCTTCTGACCTTGGGCATGGAGGTGTCAGTCCCAACTCTTGGCAGAGCCAGTTCGTGTTCGAGGGCGAGACGATGAAATGTCAGCTCTACCATGCACGGTTCAAAGCTGTCCAACATACAGTAACATAGGGCTCGCACTGAGCTTGACTGTGTTCAGACACACACACCTCTATCACAATCAAGTCACCTGCAGACACACACAGCACATACTATGAACTATCTTGCCTGCTTCCCTTCCTGACTCATATACGCCCTTACCAACCTATTGGGTCAGTCTAGCCCTCCTAAACCACCACACAACACCCTGTGCAAGTGATGATACCTGTGCCACATCCCTGTCATCCTGGTCAACGATGCAGGGACTTGAAGGTGTCTGATGCACAGAGTGACTACCTAAATTACCATGTATTTCTTTAATCCACTTGCCTTTCACATGCCACTTCTACCAGTCACTGACCAGATATTTTCTGCTGCCAGGTCCAATGAGTAAACCACATTATGTTGTGTACATTAAAGTTGGATGATGTTGTGATGGCCGTATAATTATACAATGAATGGGATATCATAGAAATGTTTTATGTTTCAGGTGTTGAACTGCTTGGGACACACCTATGGGTACACTTCTTCAATAAACCCGCACACATCAGAGCACAGGAAGGAATAGCAACACAAAAGCAAAAGGTCTTCACAAAGGTAAAGCAGTAAGATGCAGGACATCATAGCCTCATATGCAT
Source organism: Protopterus annectens (assembly GCF_019279795.1). Lineage (NCBI taxonomy): Eukaryota > Metazoa > Chordata > Ceratodontiformes > Protopteridae > Protopterus > Protopterus annectens. The sequence continues at coordinate 282,804,941 of NC_056729.1, read as the reverse complement.
CACAGGTCAACAGGAACAATGGCTTTATGCAGCTTACTTGTGCATCCATAATCTGACACAATGTGGTACTCTCAAGTGTAAGCAGGGTCTGGGAGTTGACATCTACAAGTTGTGGCATAGCATATGCACCATCTACAATTCCCCAGTGCCCATGACAGACATCCGTCCTAAACCAGTACGCTTGCCTTGTTCCACATCCCATTGTGTAACTTGCACATGATGTGCATTACAGCAGGAGTGTGCGTCACATGGATGGGGGAGACTGTTACATGTAGTGTGTAGTGTCAGAATTACACAAGTGTCTCTGCATTTATACCACAATCAAGGTGCAGCTGTGTGGACTAGGTACGTCTTGCGTTAGCCCTTTCTTGGATGTGTAGGTGGTACACAGTGAGATCTGACACCTCTCTGTATGGCAGACATACACCTCCCCTTCAAAGCATGTAGAAGACAGAAGAGACACAGTTATGGCCTTGACTTGGTCTGCATTGGACATATTATGTACACTGTGTATTGGGTTACTGTGAGACCTTCTGGCTGTCAAAGGTGTCAGATATGCCTGTGCACTTGCATACCAAAGGCGGCATTGCACTCAATGATAGGTGTGATGGTGTGATGAGTGCCACATACAGTGTACCAATGACATTCTGGGGTGTACATCCCACACCTTTCTCTATAGGTTGTGCAACAGTGCATGAAAGCCCCACATCTTATCGACCAGTGAAAGTCAAACGATAGATCACTCTGTCCATAAGTCCCTGACTAATGGGTCAACTGTTGGAGGTGTGCAGACATATTTTCCAAGGGGTGGATGAATGGCAAAAGTATAGCATCGTGCATTCCTTGGCATGTATTACTTGTCAATGGCTCCGACAACTGACTGTGTCAACCCATCCTAGGTAATTGTTGGTTCTATGCATGAAACACTGGCATTCTTTATTTGATACCATCTGCAAATGTAGTCAGTCTGAGGTCAATGACAGTGGCCTTGACTGCCGAGAAGGGAAATACCTAAGAGGGGTAGTCCCATGAATGGTGTGTGTGTAGTCCACTGGTGACTGGCCTCACAGTAGTGCTGGCCTACACAATCCAATCTTCCCAGATAATGACCGTCTGGCACTTGGCTATCCAACAGCTGACATACAACTTTGTAAATAACCTCTACAATGTGTCCACAATGCCTAATGGTCAAATGACTTCTCAGGCCATGCTAGGTGCGGTGAGTCATTTACCTCTCATGATCTGACCATGGTAAAAACAAAACTGGGTTTGGGCCAGTGTCTGCAGGTGTACGACATTGTTACTGATCATTTCCATGACAAGTCCTTTCATGGCTGTAAATGTGACACTACTGAAGCATCTGGAGACACTGCATGCTATTTGCCCTGTGTATAACTACATGCCTTTCAGCTTTTCCCAGTTAGGGGTCGCCACAGCTAAACTCTGGTCCGCTAATGATTGGCAGTGGATTTTTACGGTGCAGAGTTGCCAGCCCGATGCCCAACCTTCAAAGAAGGCACACTCATTCATGCACGCACCTACCTGCATGTCTTTAGATATCATTTGACCGTGGAGAGGCCATGCAGACTCTGCACAGAAGATGCTCCAGCTGAGAACTACATATTGACTTAAATTCCAAGACCGTAGACAGCAAACATGTCTTTCCGTACAGACCATAGGCAAGCAGTGGAAGGGAATCAAATATACACCCCAGGAAAGGCAAGGAGGGAGTGTTTACACAGTTATCCTGCAGTTGCACAACACTCAAACAGTGGGTACTGCGATAACACAATCACCTTGTGAGGAATGCTGACAAGAGGAGAGTCCCCTGAAATGCTGGTGCCTGGCTACAACTGCTGGTCTCAGCACAACCACTCTCTCCTGGGATACCATGCTCCTACACTTTGTGGTCTTCTCCTCACGTGGAGCTTGGTACTAACGTTTTGATCTTTGTGAGAGAGACAGTCTGTTTGTTCATCCACATAGCTGTCGACATCATACAAGGCTCTGTAGGCTTGATGTGACCTTTTTCAGGTAGATGCCTTAAGTAGCAATCAGAGCACTCATTACAGTATGGCATGTATTATATCCTACAGACCCTGAAATAGAAGGCATCAGTAGGGTAATGAGCAGATGGAGAGTCAGCGCACAGCTGCAGTGTCACAATATGATGTACAATGTCCAGTGACCTAAATGTGCAGGGTTGCTTGAGCAAGCAAAACTGTGGCAGTGATCCCAGTTAGGTCACAATTTCACAGCAATTCATGCAGACTAACCTTCAACAGCTTCATGGTGCAGGTCATGATCTGAGGCCACATTCAGCTGTGTGTGAACCCACACATGTCCTATGTATGTCATACTGTACATTTGTGTAACCAAACATCATGTCACACAACATGCAGTGTGCTGGCTGGTTGCTTGACAGGCAGTGTACACTAGCAAGGCCAGAGTAATGACTGCAAAGTTGAGCAAGTTCTTTATGCATGCATGGACATCCACATCTTCACTGCAAGGAGAGCCTACAGACATTATATTTGAAGCAATCAACCACAATGGTGTAGCAGCATGACCCTATCTTTGCTGGAGTTGTACACTGTCAAATTGTAGGTTTGCTTTTGCGACCATGCCTAATCACGGGATTATGGTTGATGAAAGGGCCACATGCCTGGCAAAGCATTGTACCCATTCAACCATGACATGTCATGCTGTTAGTGCTGTGTTACCTTAGGTGAGTTACATAAAGGTGATATTGTGTTACAGTGCAGCATCGGTCAGGCCACTGCCTAATGAAGACCCACTGTGAAGTACACACAAGCAAGAATCTATTGCTAATGGCAGTATCAGTGACCACTGTGGAGATGTGGACAGCATCCTAGACCCTATACTGTTATGCCACATGAACAAAACATGCGAGAGATGTCACTATGATTCCATGTCACCCTACACAGTCATCACATATGGCAATGACCACTTTGACAACATGCACCCACATCACACACAACTGCATGTGTGGAGCTCCTTACCAGATACATACACAAAGGACACCTCAGAAACCCACTTGCAAGCTCAGTACACATATACATACCTCTGCAGAACACAGTACACATAATGCACCGGTCAAACACCTAAGGCAAAACACAAACACAACCTTATTACTCATGGGTGACTAGCACATGGGAAATCTCACAGTTAGCTGTCTGTGAGGTGCTAGGATATGCCATAACGCACATGCATGCAGGTCCACCAACATCAGATGTTATGACAACATAGTTAAATGTTGGCGTGTACAACTTGAGACATACTGCAATGGACTGTATGCGGACACACATCTGAGCTTACAGACACAGTTTCCCGTGGGTATGCTCCTACCCTTCAGCTGCATTACACCTTCACCTAGGACTATGGCTCAATACACATGAAAAATTACAGTCAATAATTGGCTTATCGTGTGGTGTCATTTTAAGGGGACCCAGTAAATGTCCATCTATGATGACTTCAACAGCCCTCGATGCTTTGCCACAGATGAACACCATCTGTCACCCCTGGCAGATTGTGTGGTGGACAAGGCTGCTGACATCACCATAGTGCATCTTATAGGCAGTCTCTCATGCAGAAACGTTCCATACAGGAAATGCCATCCTCAAGCATCACGGTTATGCTTGTACACACTAGAAATGCCACCACTTGAACTCCACTCATTGGATGGTTTCCTCATCTTGGAAGATGCAGACTTTTGTGCAGTCACACACACCTGGTTCAGGGCTGTGAATGGAACCACAGTCATTCCAGGCTGAACATCCTTCCACATTTTGAGACGCCACAGTGAATGGGTGCCAGTTAGTGCAGGTGGTGTATCCACAGTCATTACAGATAGATACACATCCAGACTGGCTAAACAGTGTGATTCCCTGGAGACCATGCAGGTGCTATTCGGTGCTGGTAGGAAGCCATTGCCAGCTACGGTGCAGCTCCACAACTCAAAACCTGTTGTGCATACTTAAATCTACCTGCGTCCATCAAGCTAAATCACTAACCCTTGGTGTGGGGTGATTTTCACTAAACACAAACTGTGTTGGTTACTCATGCTCAAACGCACTTGGGCAAAAGTTATTACACATCTTTAAATACAATGTCCTGAAGCAGTAGAGCGACATCCCCTCAAGGGGGGCCAACTTACTGCATTAGGTGCTTACCAATATGGGTGACCACTGTAGCAACTGCACTGTTAGAGTTGTGGTCTCTTGCCGTGGAGGATCTATGTCATTACATGCAAGACCCACACCTGAACCCCCCTTCACCAACCACAGCTGTAAACTTGAACAAAGCAAAGGATTAACCTCCTACAGAATGGTATAACTGGCATGACTGCACCACCAACCTCAGATGGGACAGGCAAGTATGGTGGCCTCTACAACAATGCTTTATGCAATCACCTGTCCAACTGCATATATACTAGGCTGTAGCTGAGAGGACAAGACGCAACTCATGGCACAGCAAACTGGAAGCAGTCATACAATTCTCCAGTTGTCACTCTCTTACAAGATGGCCTTCATGAGAATATGCTTGTTCACATACGTATGGCAGTAACCCCATGCAAAATTCTATGCAGCATTGTTTCCATCAGTAAAAGCAATGCTCCTGGTAAGTAGCACATCATTAGCAACACCTGATGCACAGACACAAGGGTGATAGACCTGGGCACACAGGTTTATACCTACTTAGATCACCATGTCTCAACAGGGGTAAGAAGGGTAGTAAATTATGCTAAAGTTATTAGTTAGGGCATTGTCACCAGATAATGTAGTTATAACCTCAGTGTAGTCTCCCCTGAGCATGACATTAATTCACTGCAATGGCCATTTTTTCATGTACCTTTGCAAGCACCAGCGACAATTGCACACAACACAAAGATTCCTCACATGGGAGCTTTAAGTCCCCAGTATCTATCCTATGGGGATTGTGTGCAATAACTGTCATTGTATCTTGCACCAAATAGATCACTCAGACGTGATCTCCGGCTTGCATACAGGGCAATGTCTGACCCTGCTGTACTGCAAATGTTGCATATCTGTAAGTGGAATGGCAAACGTATTACCCACTGTAAAGACATTACCTGGTACGTGACGTTAATACATGCTGGTTTGGAGAGATCAGTGTACCACTCTCACAAACCATTGAAACACATCTCCACCTAATAGCAAACAGTGCACCTCACTAGCACTCCTCAGACGCCATCTGTGTGACTGCCTGGATGACTGTCATGTCACCACAGGGCTTCTGCATGTGTCCCCTTGTGGTCAGGGGCAATATGTACAGACTGTGTAAAGAAGGTTAAGACGTGACTAGGATTTTATGGGACTTAGGCTCATTAGGCTACTAATATACAATGATCCTATGATTCCATACCATAATGTAAAATGCTCCCACATCCACATATGCACTTGTACACACACACACACACACACACACACACACACACACACACACACACACACACACACACACACACGACTCCAGTGAGAATAGTACCATTATCCATTCATATGTACAGAACACTGCATAGCATACACAGTGCAAGATGGCTGCAATTAGATTAGAACCCCTTCCTATCTAAATGGTACACACTAGACATCATAGCACTTGACGCACGCACCAAACCCAAGTGTGCTATTAACATCTCTTTAGGTAGTGTTATGGTAGATGACATCAGCAGGCCTTGATCTGGTCAGGACTTTGGAGTTGCACATCACTTGCTACAGCAAAATTACTGCAAAACCCCACCTATTTCCAAGTCAATGTGTGGTGTAATTTATTTTGCAAGGAGGTACACACACACAGACACACACACACACACACACACACACACACACACACACACACACACACACACACACACACAGTGTGATACTGACAGAAAGGTATGTATACATAAATGTATGTAGCTGTAGACATATCTATATGTGACAAGTCATTTTGAATAAGGAGCAACAGAATTGCGCTCTGGTAGTGTACGAGCATGCCCAGTGGGATTTTTGCTAGTTATAAACTGACTCCAGCCCAGAAATACCTGTAGGTCCCTAGGTTGTCAGTGAATGTGCTATACGTTGCCTCTCAGTAAATGCCAGGGTGTACTGAGCATGCCTACATCTGCCTACAGGGACATCAGCAGGGGGTTCCTCCTCAGAGTCCTCCTGTGACTGTGGTAACCTAGACATTGGGGGGGGGGGGTTGTGTATCCCGTCACTTTGCTGATCCTGTTGCAGCTGCTTCCGCAGGATCATATTGTCTAGCATAGCACATACTGTGAATATATATATGTGCACACGTGGCTGGAGAATACTGCAGGGTTCCAGATACATAGAGGCACTGGAACTTCAGCAGCCCAAACACATGCTCAACGATGTTCCTAGCTCATGCATGTGCCTCGTTATGGCATTCATCCATGGGTGTGTGAGCATTTCTGATGGGTGTCATCATCCACGGTTCCTGGGCATAACCAGCATCCCCAAGTAAATGGCCATGTGGGATGCCCTCCCCCTAGTAAACATCTGGTACAGCTGTGATGTGTGCCAGATCATAACTGCCAGGGTTACCAGCACACACATTCAGGATAATCCCCTGGCCATTGCACACAACCTGGCAGTTGGAGTATTACCCCTTGCAGTTGATGTAGATTTTACCCTGCTCACCAGGTAGAGCCTTTATGTGTACATGGATGCAATCTATTGCACCCAGTAACTCGGGGTAGTGTTCTACACAGTAGAACTGTTGCATATTGCTCACCCTCGCCTCAGGGGAGAGGGGAAAAGATACATGTTCACTGGGTAAAGTGGTAACTTTACTGATACCTCTTGCTTAAAACATAAAAAGCCAGAAGGATCATGGAGACCCCGGTCCTTCCTGACTGCACCTTAGGATATGCGTTACTCTGACTCTGCCTCAAGCTCCTCACCTGACAGTGTCTCCATGACCACGTTGGGTATGAAGGAATGCCTTGTTCACAAAACCATCCTTTGTCGAAGGGTAGATGTTGAGGAACAATATCCAAGACTTGCAAATCAGAATTCTACCTTGTGAAGTAATATACCAAGACAAAGATTTTCCAGTAAAGACATCCTGACTGCATTCTGGGTGCTAGCCCAGATGGGGCAGAGTGAGCCTGCATAGAACACAGCAAAGATCCCACAGCTGAAGAGGTCCCTGAGCAAAGGCTTGATGAAAAAAATTCCACTGATAAAGGCTGAAGAAACTTTTAAATGAAGGGAGGGAGGAATTTTGAAAACCATGACAGAAATTTGAGTTTAGTTTGCAGGTTTTAAGTACACAAATCTCTCCCTAAATCATAGGTACTATACACTATAGATTTAAATATTTAAATGAAGAATTTATATGTTGACTATCTAAATGACTACTAATAGGCCACAGAGGGACAAAATTCACTAACTCCACAGCAGCAAATGAAACCAGTACACTGGAGTGCCTGGGTGAAATAATTCACAAAGGAAAAAAAAAAAAGTGTTGGAGGCAATAAATTGTACACATCAAGAATGGAACAAACAAAAACTGTACAGTAGCAAAATAGAAGTGACAAGTATGAGAGAAATGAATATTTTACATAATATTTCAAACCATCATGATCAAGATACTGTTGGATAAGGAGAACCGGGCTAGGGGAATTAAGAGGTGTCAGCAGTTGAGAGTAAGGCTAGAGTTTGAGAGGTCTTTACAGGACGGGCCCTGCTGTGTGGCAAGTACAGTTTGATTAGTTGTAGAGAAACATTTTTAAAATGCATCTCTGCAGTTGGGGCAAGGGGATTGTAGTGCTTTTATGTGGGGGAGGGGATTCCCAGAAACATAAAATGCATCTCTGCAGTTGGGGCAAGGGGATTGTAGTGCCTTTATGTGGGGGAGGGGATTCCCAGATTTTAATTGCAAAGATGGAGAAAGTGGTTGGTGCAGTGTAACCTGGTTCGTGGGAGCTGTTTGGGAGAAACATCTCTGAAACTATATCGTATGTGTGTGTGTGTGTGTGTGTGTGTGTGTGTGTGTGTGTGTGTGTGTGTGTGTAGTACAAAATTTTTGGCAGTTCTTGTTGGAAATAATTGAGGCTGGAGAATCTTGAAGATGAGGGAGGCCTACTCTGTGCTAGTGGCTTTTCTGAGGGTAAGACAATGGTGCTCAAGAGAGGGTGAATTAGTGATGAAGCAACAGATTTTGTTTTTGATATAGTCTGTTGTGGCTATTTTGGCTAGTCCATGTTCAAGCTGGGCCAAAAGAACTCCTCCTCCCACAGCAGCCTTTGGTGGTTTGAATAGGTAGGGTGAGATTTTCCTAGAGCGAGTTAACTTTTACCCTTGATTTCTCAATATGGATATGGAATGTAAGCGAACAGTCTAGCCACAGCGCTATTTGAAGGAGTTAGTTGTTTGCATCAGTGTGCCACAAAAGGTTAGAGATACTGATTTTGGTGAGTTAAGCTTCTGGGTGGTGCCAAATTGCACGCTTTTTGTTTTTCTAGAGTTTTTTGTTTTTCTAGAGTTAAACTATTAGTTTGTAATTAATGAGCCAGGAATGGAGTCAAAACTTTTTTAGTTGTGGTTCAATTGTACGGTGGTTGCGGCTGGACTTAAACATTACCATGCCATCAGCAGAGAGGTAGAGTTACAGGACGATCATGAGGTAGTGTATTAATGAGAAGAGAAATGAGAAGGGAGAGAGTACCTTTGGTAATTCCTACTGAAAAGATGTGTGGGTAGAACCTGGTAAGAGATGCGTTACTACCGTCAATGGTCTGAAGACATAGGACTTTGTAGTTGATTCAGTCAAAGGCTTTTGTAAGGTTGACTAATACTACTTTTGTGAAGTTCCCTTTGTCCATGTTGAGAAAGTCAGGCACCAAAGTGCCATTATTCTGTCCCCACCTGTCCTGTAGCCATGCTGTTTTAAAGGTATTGCTGAATGCAGCTTTTGAAGGGGGTACAAATAAGGTCACGATGTGATGAAGATGGGCTGGAAATTTCTTGTACTGATAAACCAGGGAAAATGGGGTCCGAGCATGTGAGGGTGGAGATCTATGGGCATATTTTCAAGTAGGTCTCCAATTACTTTATGTGTGATTTCTTTGAAGTAAAACAGGAGGGATAAGAGAGAGAGACAAAAAAAAAAAAAAAAAGGTTTGAGCAGATGAGTGATGCTTAGTCTGGATTAGGTATGGAAAGGATACGGCTCTAGTGAGTGGACTGACCTCATGCCTAAAGTGTCTGGATTTATTAAAGAAAGATGAAGGAGGAGGAAGATATGCTGCTGCAGTAAGCAACGGTTTGTTTTAATTGGTGTTGAATTTTAGGAAGACACACCTGGGTTTTGTTTCTCTCCTGAAGTGCTGGCTTTGGCTAGGACAGTGGGTTTAAGATGACTTTTATGTTGTTCATAGATTGTAACAGCTGTAATATCTTGGTTTTGATCGGACAGGAAAACACTTATCTGTAGAGTCTGTTGCCAAAGCTTTGTGCACTGATAAGCCCATTGGAGATATGGACATCTGTGTAGTTTGTGGACGGAGTAAGTAGTGGTAATGAGAGCTCATTTCAAAGCTGGCTCTGATAAGAACTATTAGAATGGTTGGAGTGAACTTGTGGAGATGTTTACAGATTTTGATGTGGACATTATGAGAGTACCAGTTTATGGAGGGTGGAAAGCTGTGCACAGTCTAACTTATCAGGGAGTTGTTAGCAAGTGCCGAAATGGAAAGTGGGGGGATTTTTGTTATTGAATTGACATGGAGTATGGAACAGAATGTCATTGGTAGGGGCACTGATGAAATAGATGTGGATTACTTATGATGGGTGGGAGAGAGGCCTCCTGGGGAGAAGTACAAGTAGGAGGAAGAGTGCAGTGAGAAGGCCTAGTGACATCATGGTTATTATAAGGTGTGAAATGGTGTTATGTGAGTGAGCAGTGTTTTAAATTACATTTTGTGGCGTGAGAAAGAATTATATGGCGAGGCACTTTTTTACTTATTAGGTGTGTTTTTAAATGGAGGATTGGAGTTTGTAAAAAAAAAGAGTAGGAAATGAACACTATGCATAAAGACCAGGGAGTGACTAGGGAATTGGTGGTGAAAGACGAGTGACGCGGGCAACACCTCCTGCAGGCTGCTATTTTCAATCACTGCAGGCACGTGCAGTCCATCAGTGGTCCTGCTAAAATTTAAAATGGATTCTAGCGCCCGATATGAAAATTGTCACAGTCCAATATAATCTAATGAAAGCAGGGCAGTACAGTAGACAGTTTGCAGTAACTCTCCAGTACTCAATGAACAAGACAAGGAAACTGATAGGCCAAAACAGAGCTACCAAAACAGAGCCACAAAGATGATAGTAGACTATTGAGAATAAGAAATTATGTATTGTTACTACTATGCCAGAAGCCTAGAATTTAAAAATGGTCAAAAGCTTCAAATGCAAATTTGGGTTCATTAATACAACAGATTTAAGAAAAACATTATACAGACCAAGAAACTTTAGGCCGTTTGGAAAAAGAAGTGACAGAGGAAGTATGAAAATATAGATAAAATCTAGAGATTTTTGAAAGGTATAAAAAAAAATTCTGGACATGGGAAAGAGTGAGCCGATATGGTGCAACATTTTTATGCAAAGGAGAATGCCAAATTAATCAATACAAAAAAAGCAGTCCCAAAGCTATTCCAAGAGAAATATAGGCAAAGGCATCCAGATATTTAAGTTTTCCATAAGTTCACAAAAAATGAACATAGAACAGAAGATTAGTAAAGCAGAGGTTAACACAATAGAAGCTAAAGTTATGGAATACCTGTGAAGTGAAGTATTTAGTGTAGAAAGTCTAAACACTGGTTATATCTAAGCATGATGGAACAATGAGTCCCCCAAGTAAGGAGAAACAGGAAGAACAGAGCATCAGACATCTGAAGAAATATGGACATGGGAAAGAAAAAGATTTAATATGGTGCATTATTTACACAATACTTAGCAAAGGAGAAAACAAAACTAATCAATACAAAAAGAGCAGCACCAAAATACTTGAAGAGGACAAAGGCATCTGGACATGAAAAATTTTGCAACACAAAAAATAAGAAAGCACAGAAAAAGTAGAAGAGAGAACTAATAATGAAAAAGTTAAAGAAACAGAAATGAGGTTATGCATTACTGCAAACTGAAGGATTTAGTGTAGAAAACCTTACTCTGATAACATCACAGTAGGATAGAGCAATGTTGTTGTCTTTCAGCTTTTTCCCGGTTAGGGGTCGCCACAGCGGAACTCCGGTCAGCTAATGATTGGCAGTAGATTTTCACGAACGCCAAGGTGCCAGTTCGACGTTCAACCTTCAGAGAAGGCACACCCGTTTACGCAGGTCTTTCAAACGCCCACCAAACCGCGGGGAAGACATGCAGACTCCACACAGAAGGCACTCCCCGCACTCCAGCCAAGAATCGAACGGGAGAACCTCTTGCTGCTGCACCACCGAGGCTTACAGTAGGACAGAGCAATGCATCCCCAAATTAAGGAGAAAATCAATGGAGTAGGAAACATCTGATCAGTGGCAATATGAAGATGCTTTGGAGCCTTCCATAGCAAACCAGTACAAATGTTCAGTTAGAGTTGCACAACAAGGGAAGAACAGGAAACTGTGGCAACTCTGACACAATGTTGTGGAGTGACAGGCTAGTGAACAGCAATGGATGACACAGGATGAAACTGAAGAGAATGTGGCACAGGAATAAGCTCTGGAACTTTCTGTAGAATGTCCACCAAAAATGGAGAACAAAATGTGCCTTCAGTAGAAGAAAATGACCTGAAGCGAACAGCTGCTTGATTTAATAGAGATGAACAGACATATCAAAATTAATGAAAGAAATAGATTACAGAAAGTCAATAAAAATCCTAAAGAAGTGTGATAAAACAAATTAAAAAACACAGTAATTAGGACTGTTCATAGATATTTATGCGATATAACAGAAGTAAATAGAATATATTACTGTACGGCTAAATTAATAACAGAAAAAAGTCTTACCACAAAAAAATAAGGCAGGAAAGGAAGGGGAGAAATCAAATGCCACCATGCAAGTATCAAATGGAAAACTATAAAGCAATTAAGACAAGAAGAATAGAAGAGGGAAACAGATCAACAAAAATAGAGAAAGACAGATGTGATAAAAGTAACGTGCAGTATTAGAACAGATCAGGATCCATCGTGCACGAATTGGAAATAAATTAAAAGTATCAGGACAGTCAGAAAATTTAGAAAATATGCAGACAAATATAAAAGGAAAAGTACAAAATAATCAATTCATTGATGACCCAAAATTTTTTATAGAAAACTGGGAAAAGAGGCAAAAAGTCAAAAAGTGTTGAAACATCCCCAAAAAAAATGAAACATTTTGGGGAAATATCTATGAAGATTCTGTGGAACATAGCAAAGAAGCTGAATGGACAGAAGTAAAACAAAAATTAGTTCAAATGTACAGGATATGAAATGGGACAGAGAAATGGCCAAAGAAATTGAAACAAAGCTAAGAAAAGCTCCTAAATGGAATCCCCCAGGCCCAGATGAAGTACCCAACTTCTGGCTAAAGGTATTAACATCTTTACATGAAGATTTAGCCATGAATAAGCACTATTTATATGTGCACCCCAGACCGACACCAACCTGGTTTACAATGAGAAAAATATTCCCACTTAAGAGCGAACATGCAAGGTATCCTAAAAACTATAGGCCAATGATATACCTTCTGATGTGTAAACTATACACTGGAATTTATGCCGACAGAGTTTTGCGTGTAACCATGCCAATAGAACAAGAATGGTAATAAAAAAAAAAATAAATAGTCATATGGAACAGCCGATCATTTGTTGCTAAATAAAGTCATAATGGAGAACTGTAAAAAGGGAAAGAATTTAAGCATGGCACGGATAAACTATAAAAAAAGCAATGGACAATATCCCACGATCATGGATAAAAAGACTGCTTAACAATGTGCAAGAAACAACCTACACTGTTCGGTTACATTACAGCGACCATGAAACAGTGGTAAACCACTCTGCAGTTAAGCCATTACAAAGGACAAATCATTATTCCAGGAATAAAAATTTACAGGGGAATAATCCAGGGTAATTCTTTTTCACTGCTACTCCGTTGCTCTTAACCTATTAAACTGTCTACTTAGATTAGGTCATGGCTACAATTTGGCTCCCAGAAAACAACAAAGTATCTTTTTGTGGATGATTTAAAACTATATAATTCATCAGATGACGGGCTGAAAGCATAACTGCAAACTTTTTCAGATGATACAAGAATGTCATTGGGTCTTGAGACAGAAAGACAGAGAGAGAGAGAGAGAGAGAGAGAGAGAGAGAGAGAGAGAGAGAGAATAAATATTTGTGAATTAATGAAGGATCAACAATAAAACATGAAAAATGCGAATAAAACTTGGTAAGGAATATTTGAGAAGATTATGAGTGCTGACATCTAGGAACAAAGTCCAAGTTATAAACCAATTGGATCTATATACTACGTTGAAGCAACTGTCTAATCCCTATTTGCTGACCTTAATCCATCAAAAGCTAAATCCGAACATTCGTTTACAGAATTTTTTCCCATGGGGAAAAAACTAGTTGGCCATCATTGGGAATTGACCCTTTTCCCCACTGCTGGGCGATCTCACGAATAGGGATTCGACAAAGTGACAAACAGACCCAACCAATTTGGTCTTCCTGTCCTAATTTACAGTTTTGCAGTGATTAACTGGCCCCAAAAGGTTTTGGGCAGGAAAACCTGAAGCATGCCTCATGCTTATCAAATAATTTATAAAACTCTGTGTACACAAGACTAAATATTCCCTGTTCTGAAGGAGGTATGGGCCTCCTCGAAATTGATTACATGTAGAGATCTAGAATCCTGGCGACTACATACATATCTGCTGACCACACAAGACCTAAACACAGTGAAAGTTTTAAAATATGAGGAGAATAAGTCTAAGAGGACTTCCCTGCTTAATTTAGCAAAAGCATATTGGTGTCAAGTGGGCATGGAAATCAAACCAGAAGTAGATAAAAATCAGGCAGCAACTGAATGTGCCAAAAAATAAAAGAAATAGAAGGTGAAGGATCAGATGAGAAGGCAAGAAATGTGGAAAATGCATAAATATAGTTGCAAGTATAGAAAACTCTTGGAACAATCTCATGTTGATCAGGATCGCGACGCAGGAATGGTTAAGAAGAGGTGAATTTAAAACAAAAGATGAAAGGTTAATGTTGGACTACATACATGTTGGTTTACAAAGTCTATTCCACACGTGAGAGAAACAGACGTTTAGGTTTTGTAAAACAGAATTGGAAACGGTCATACATGCTAACGGCAGAAGGGCTGTATACGGAAATGCAGAATAATGTGGCAAGACTGTTGCATTGTGGATTGTGCAAACATTATAATACTGAAGTAGCTGAAAAAAAAAAACACTGGAAACATGAGCCACAAAACATTATAGGAACATGAGACACAAAAAGCATTATAGAAATGATGAAGTTTATATCACACGGGATCACCCATTACCAATAGTTCAAAAAATAGGTGTGAGAAAACCAGATATAGTAGTCCATGAAAAGAAGACACATAGCATTGATCAATGAAATTGCTACACCCAGTGACTACACTGTCTTACATACGGAGAGACACAAAGCTGTAAAATACAGATTTGCAGGCAGAAACAAGGGCAATATGGAAGAAAGATACCTAGACAGTTCCAATAGTAGAAGGAGCAATAGCTCTTATAAAAAAGTATTTTCAGTTGTACTTAAATATGCTACTGATACATTTAACTTCATACGAATCGCAGGAGTCAAAAACTGGGCACATCACGGGTGCTGCGAAGAGCACTTCTGACTATCATAGACTGAAACCATACTTTGTGTCTTTCGGCTTTTCCCGGTTAGGGGTCGCCACAGCGGAACTCCGGTCTGCTAATGATTGGTAGTGGATTTTTACGTACCGGGTTACCAGCCCTGACACACAACCTTCAACGAAGGCATGCCCCATTCACGTATGCCTCCACACAGAAGGCGCTCTAGCTGAAAATCGAACGGGACGTTTTGCTATGAGGTGACAACGCAGCACCACCACCGCAGTATAGACTGAAACAATACTAATTTCATGAAATTAAAATCACACATTGACTTAGGAATGGAGTCCATTCCTGTCATGGTATAAGAAACCCAAAAGACTTGGAGAAATTAAAACCAGAGAAGATTTTGCCTACTTATTGAACTTTTGCAGAATATCACAGCTTTCTTACTACTGTAAAATGAGCTGTTCCATGCCTTGCTTGGTTTTGCAATTGTTAATTTAAATAAAACAGTAGTCAGAAGCACACTTTTTGTCAAGATCAGGGTGCAGCAGTCAGGCACGCCTTTTACAAATGAGAAGGCAATTTATCTCTTGAGTTTCCTCTAAAAATAATTTTCGATTTCCTTACCTTTTAAAGTACCACGACATTTGGACATAAAACAAACGGAGGCAGTGGTAGTGGTTTGCCATTTGTTATAGGATTATTACTTTAGTACCCATCACCTTTGTGAACCTTACAAAACGACTGTGCAACACATACAGTGTCATTTATTTCAGAGATATTGCTTAAAATAATAGTCAGTATGAACTAGAGTTTCCATCATCCACGACAGATCTCAAAAAAAATTTGTACAGTGCATACGACATCACAGTAATTGATTTCAGAAATATTGCTTAAATTCAAACTGTCATTATGAACCATATAACTACTATTACCATGTGCATCTTTTCCAGTTTGTTCCCCATACCAAATCTTGCTCTTATCTTAGTGCATTTGTTTTTGCTTCTGTTTTTAGACCCCATTTTCATCAATTGACGTTTCTTACTTTTCCTGCCTTGTATTGTTTATTTGAATCCATAAGAAATCTTGTTGCCTCATCTGGGTAAGCGTTTACTGTGTCCGGATTATCAGGCACTGTTACCAGTAGAGAGCATCTACCCTCCTACTAATCTTTTACAAATTCAAGAAAAGTTTTAAATGTAGTCCCTATACATTAGCAGGGTCTTGTATTTTGTCCTATTCTTTAACTTAATACAAATTTATACATTCAGCATAATCTGTTTGAGCTGTTATTTACTTTTGCAAATAGACCTTAGGAGTCTTAAAAATGTGCACTTCAGTACATCAAATAACTCATAAGTATCAAGGTTCTCCATTAATCATAAAACAATGCAGTCTCTAAGATAAGGCTTGTAGAATAGTGTGTGTGTGTGTGTGTGTGTGTGTGTGTGTGTGTCTTGTTTCAAGGTTGGCACGTGCATATAAATAGCAAGCACAGGATAGCTTTAGTGCCATTTTGCCAGAGAGTGAGCATGAATGAGTGCAATAGCAAGTTGATATACAAATTTACCCAAGTTAAAGTTATTAAGCCTCAGTTCTGATGTGTTTGTACATAATAAAGCTGCTTGAACAGAACCGACAGAGACTAGTCTACTTTATCCTGACTAGATGAGCGACAGTGTCAGGACCAGGATTTCAGAGGCTGCTTTTCAGAGCTACGAGGTGCAGAATTAACAGTGAAGGTAAACTATGAGAAACAAATCACGAAAGAGGGCCATAAAAGAACCAAAAGATAATGAAAACTTGCAGAAACTATTTATTTTATAATAAGATAAAAATGAAGCATTACAAGGGCACAAACCACATTATTAAACAAGTAAGAGGCACAAAATAAAGATATTTGATAAAACAATGATCAGAAAAGCACATTTTTGGAATTACCTCAGAATTGCAAAACAAGCATGTTAGAAAGCAAAACGGCCATGTTTATGAGCACAAGAAAAGTATAATGGACATGATAAAAGATTAAACAAGCAAAACAAATATAAGAAGGGCAAAAAGGGCACATTGAGCATAAATAAAGGAAGGCAACTGCATTTTTTTGGCAAAATTCTGTGTTTTGGTATAACTACTACTTTGTGTTGTATTCAGGGCATAACTAGAGTTATTTGAAGTATCTCAGGTGTGTAAAAGTGCTTAGAGTGTGTGCTTATTACGGGTCTATATTACATTGTCGAAGTTTTACAATTCGAATCACTAAACATAGACCACTAGTGACTGAAGTTACAAAACATCAAACAATGTAAAAAAGTAAACTAAAAGGGTTTAAGTAGGGGGGCAGGCCCCTCTGCACCCCCCACACCCCCTGCTACTTAAATATACCAACTCAGAGATCGCGTTACAGTGTAGGAAAAGGGAAATCTTCCCTTTCCGCACCATACTCCATTAAAGTGCGATCTCTGAGTTGGTATATTTAAGTAGCGGGGGGGTGCAGGGGGGGCTTGCCCCCCTGCTTAAAGCAGCTGTGTTTTTTTATTTTTCTTTATTAGACTTTCGAAGTTTCAGTAATTTGATTATATGGTGTCCGAAGTTCTGAAACTTCGATTAGACCCCTTATTACTGTGCATTTATTCCAAAGAGTTCATTGTGTGCAAAGTGCAACTATTTCCTGAAGTACAGTCAAAATACAGCCATTTTGAAAAGTTTCTTGTGCTGGGTGTGTCTGTCCGCAAAGTGCCACCATTACAGAGTGTTTCTTGCACTGTAAAGAGCTATATAGCACAGCCATTTTGGGAAAGTTGCAGTGTGCTGTGTACTTTTTATTAGCAAAGTGCAATTACTTTGAAAGATTTCTTACTCTGAGCTTCTTCTGCCCAGTTCGTTCGTACAGTGCAGTTATTTTGAAAACTTTCTTACAATGATAAATAACTTTTACAGTACAGTGATTTCAAAAATATTCTTGTGCCTGGGAGACTTATTTCAATTATTCGGAGGCTTGTTGTGCTATTGGGCATAGTTACAAATACTGGCATATGTATGTATGTATGTATGTATGTATGTATGTATGTATGTATGTGTGTATGTATGTGTGTGTGTGTGTGTGTGTGTATACTTGCAAAAGCCTTCACTGGTGCGTGTTAATATGGCAGACAAATTTAGAAAACCATCACCATTGGTTGGTGTTTGATCAGAATAGTGCAGAGAAGTGGAGAATATCTGAGCAAGAGTACAATATTTTTATACAAGCTGCTTATTCTGAAAAAGATGCATGTACCAGGGCATTCATTTTGTTAAACCTAGCTGGGTCTGAGGCCATTGAAGGAGATCATTCATTTGCATATGCACCAGCAGTATATGAGGAAGAAGGTGAAGACAGTTGTACAGGTTGAATCAAGGGAAGACCCCCTCAGAGTGTTTAAAGTGCAAATTTGGGGAAATGTGTAACCCCCAGACATATATTACATCAGACAGGCATTTCTTTTTAAGCTCAAAAACCAGGGGAAACTTTTGCGGCTTACATAACATCTCATCTTTTAAATCACTAAAGGACAGGTTTGTGTATGGTATTAATAGTGCTACAGTGAGAAATATTTTGCTTTGTGACAGTGATTCAGTGCCAAGCAGAACTATTGAGCTTTGTCAAATCCATGAAGTTACAAAAGGCACACAAGCTTGCTTACAAGCAGGGTTGCCAGATTTCCAGCCCCCCAGGTAGGGACAAAAAAAAAAAAAGAGGTCTTTAATGCGGGACACAGTTCCACATTAAAGAACAGCAGCTCTGCACTAAACACGGAGCTTCTCGTGTTTAATGCAAGTTCCACATTCAACACAAGTAGCTCCGTGTTTAGCAATTTTTGACTGGCCCGTATACCGGCATATGGGCCAATCAAAAATCGCTAAACACGGAGCTTCTCGTGTTTAATGTGGAACACAAGAAGCTCCGTGTTTAGCAATTTTTGATTGGCCCGTATACCTGGCATATGGGCCAATCAAAAAGCGGAGGCTGGCCGGGATTTAAATCGGCAGGGTGGGACTCGGGATCAGGCTGCGGATCTCGGGACAGTCCCGCCCAAATAGAGACGTCTGGCAACCCTGCTTACAAGTGATAAAGAGCATGGCTGCAGCAGGCTCCAGAGTAAAGGTAGACAGCATGCAACACGTGACAAGCAGAAGCAGGCCTAAGCACATTGCATCTACAGCCCGTGCGGGTTTTACTGGGAGGTCCTGTAGTTTTCCAGCAAGTTCTAAGAAAAAGGACATGCTCAGTGCAGTACAAGGGTGAGTCAGCAAAACCCAAATCCAGCTTTGTTAACTGTTGCAATTGTGGTGCCAATCATGAGCCCATGAGATTGAATGGCAAAGAATTAAGTGTTTTGTACTGTCCAGATCAATGGTAAAACCACCGAGCTTAAAAGTAGACACTGGCTCAAAAAGTGTAATGTTATGTCAGCAGACACATTTACTAAAGTAAGAACTAATGAACAACTCAATGTGGCTATTAGTGTGAAACTTTTTGCTTATGGAGGTGATGAAGTTCAAACCAAAGGCTCAGTAGTGCTTTCATGTTATTTGGCAAGGACTGTTACAGCTTGTTATTCTATGCAGTCCGAAGACATGTGCAGTCATTGTGTTTCCGAGACAGTCTAAGAATGAATTTGCTTTCTTTTACCAAAGAGGTTCATCACATAAGCACATATCCTAGTTTCAAATTTTACTGCAGATATTTGCTCAGAGAATGGTGATGTTTTCAATGAGAAGTTGGGCAAACTTCCAAATGTGTATTCTATGAAGTTAGACCCAGAGGTCAGTCCAGTGGTCAAACCAGCAAGAAAAGTTCCGATAGCTATGCAGAACAAAGTTAAAGCTTAGTTGGATAACATGGTGCAGCAAGGTGCAATTGGTCCAGTTACAGAACCAACTGAATGGGTGTTGTCCATGGTAGCAGCCCCCCAAAAAAAGGCTCGGACGAAATCAGAATATGTATTGACCCAAGAGATTTGAACAAAGCATTAAAGAGAGACTGCATCATCCAATGCGTACAGTCAAGGAAGTCGCAGCCCTAATATCAAATGCCATTGTTTTTCTGTCTTAGATGCAAAAGTTAATTTTGTCAAGTTATGCTTGATCGCAAATCCTGATTACGGACTATCAGTACCCTGTTTGGCAGATGAATAATTCCTCAGGATGTCATTTGGAATAAATTCTGCAAGTGAAGTCTTTTCAGCATGCTGCTTCTTTCGGCTGCTCCTGTTAGGGGTCGCCACAGCGGATCAATTGTTTCCATTTCTTCCAGTCCTCTGCATCTTGATCCGTCACACCAACCACCTGCATGCCCTCTCTCACCACATCCATAAACCTTATCTTAGGCCTTCCTCTTTTCCCGTTACCTGCCAGCTTCATCCTTAGCATCTTTTTCCCAATATACTCTGCATCCCTCCCTCAGCACATGTCCAAACCAACGTAATCTTGCCCCTCTTGCTTTGTCTCCAAACCTTCCAACCTGGGCTGACCCTCTAATATACTTATTCTTAATCCTGTCCATCCTCATCACACCCAGTGCAAATCTTAACATCTTCAACTCTGCCATGTCAAGCTCTGACTCCTGCCTTTTTGTCAATGCCACTGTCTCCAACCAATATAACATAGCTGGTCTCATTACCCTCTTGTAGACCTTCCCCTTCACTCTTACTGGTACTCGTTTGTCACAAATCACTCCTGACACTCTTCTCCACCCACTCCATCCTGCCTGTACTCTCTTCTTCACCTCTCTTCCACACTCCCCATTACTCTGAACTGTTGAACCCAAGTATTTAAACTCATCCACCTTCGCCATCTCTACTCCCTGCATCCTCACCATTCCTCTATCCTCCCTCTCATTCACACACACATATTCTGTCTTAGTCCTACTGACCTTCATTCTCTGTCCAGCTGTCCATCACCATTGCAAAGAAAGGGCTCAGAGCTGATCCTTGATGTAATCCCACCTCCACCTTAAAACGCATCCATCACTCCCACCGCAGACCTCACCTCTGTCACAATACCCTCATACATATCCTGCACCACTCTTACATACTTCTCTGATACTCCCGACTTCCTCATACCAGTACCACAACTCCTCTCTAGGCACCCTGTCATTTGCTTTCTCCAAGTCCACAAAGACACAATGAAACTCCTTCCGACGTTCTCTGTACTTCTCCATCAACACTCTCAGAGCAAACATTGCATCTGTAGTGCTCTTTCTTGGCATGAAACCATATTGCTGATCACTAATCATCACCTCCCTTCTTAACCTAGCTTCCACTACTCTTTCCCATAATTTCATGCTGTGACTGATTTAATCCCTCTGTAGTTACTGCAGCTCTGCACATCACCCTTATTCTTAAAAATTTGTACCAAAACACTTTTCTCCATTCCTCTGGCATCCTCTCACTTTCCAAGATTTCATTAAACAATCTAGTTAAAAACTCCACTGCCATTTCACCTAAACACCTCCATGCTTCCACAGGTATGTCATCTGGATCAACAGCCTTTCCATTCTTCATCGCTATCCTTACTCCCCCCTTGCTAATCCACTGCACTTCATGATTCACTATCTGCACATCATCCAAACTTCTCTCCCTCTTCATCAGCCCCTCAAAGTACTCTTTCCATCTGCTCAACACACTCTCCTCGCTTGCGAGTACATTTCCCTCATCCTTTATCACCCTTACCTGCTGCACATCTTTACTAGCTCAGTCCCTCTGTCTAGCCAATCGGTACAGACCCTTTTCTCCCTCCTTAGTGTCCAACCTTTCATACAACTCTTCATACGCCTTAGCCTTCGCCACTTCTCTCTTTGCCATGCACCTCATCTCCTTATACTCGTCTACTTTCTTCATCTCTCAGACAATCCCACTTCTTTGCCAACCTCTTTCTCTGTATACTCTCCTGTACTTCTTCATTCTACCACCAGGTCTCCTTGTCCTCCTTTCAGATGTCACACCAAGCACCTTTCTAGCCATCTCTCTTACTAGCTCAGCTGTAGTTACCAGCTATTCAGTAACTCTTCACTGCCACCCAGTGCCTGTCTTTTAACGCTTCCCTGAACTCCACCTCACAATTACCCTTTTTCAATTTCCACCATTTGATCCTTGGTGCTGCCCTCACACTCACCCTCCTGTTCTTGATCACCAATGTCATCCTACAAACCACCATCCTGTGCTGCCTAACTACACTTTCCCCTGCCACCACAGTCTCTAATCATCTTCAGACTGGCCCTTCTACACAAGATATAATCCACCTGTGTGCATCTTCCTCCACTCTTATATGTCACCCTATGCTCCTCCCTATGCTCCTCCCTCATTAAAATATGTATTCACCACAGCCATGTCCATCCTTTTCGTAAAATCCACTACCATCTGATCTACTGCATTCCTTTGCTTAACACTGAAGTCTTTTCAGCATTAAATGGAGCATTTTTTTTTCAGGTTATCCTTGTGCCATGACTTACTGCATGATTTATTGGTTGGAGGTAATGGTGAAGCCCAGCATGACAGAAAACTTAAGAAAATTCTAGATAGAGCATGTGACGTGAACTTAAAGCTCAATCCTCTGAAGTGCAAATCAGGACTACCAGAAGTTACATATGTAGGTAATTTATTTACTAGCTCTGGCTTGCGACCAAACCAGTCTAAGCAAGCAGCCATTCTTGAGATGCCAGCACCAGATAATTTCAGGCTCTACATTTTCTTGGTATGGTCAACTACTTAGGCAAGTTTATACCAGACTTTAGTGAGTTGACAGCACCTTTGAGAGAGCTGACACACAAAAATGTTACACAGTCTTGGTTGGAACACCAGAGAGCATTTGAAGACCTTAAGCAGAAAACTGCCACCTCACCTACATTAAGATACTATGAAGTCAATAAACCAGTAACTCTTTCCTGTGATGCTTCAAAATTTGGTCTTGGCGCAGTTATTCAAAAGGCAGAGCCTATGCATCTAGAACTATTACCCAAACTGAAATGTCACACGCTCAAAATGAGAAAGAACGTTTGGGCAATAATATCTGCGTGTTCAAAGTTTTATGATTACATCTATAGTCTAGCTATTCAGATTGAAACTGATCACCAACCTCTAGTTACTATTCTAAAGAAGCCTATGCATTCAGTTCCAGCAAGATTACAAAGAATGATGTTCAAATTGCAAATGTACAGCTTCAAAATGGTCTATAAAAAAGGTAAACTTCTTTATCTGGCTGATACCTTATCCAGATTGCCCAGATATACAACAGAACAGCTTCATGCAGAAAATTTTGACTCTACTCTGATGACATGAAGTGCACAATTTTTCAACCACGAGACTTTATGATCTAAGAGATCATACAAAGACTGATCCAATTTTGCAAAAGCTTAACCACTACATTAATGCTGGATGGCCATCATGTGCCACCTGAAATGCAAACGTCTCTTCCTTACAGAGATGAAATGTTGATGGAAGATGGCATTATTTTCAAAGGTCATAAAACTGTTGTCCCTGCTTCTTACAATGTGAATATATCCAGATTTGCATCGTGGTCACCCAGGCACTGATTCTACGAAAAGAAGGATGAAGAGAACTAGTATTTTGGTCTTTTCTAGTAAAATACATTACTTTCTTCTTGCTCAGTATGTAATAGTAGTAAATCGTATTTGCAAAAAGAACCACTTCAGCTAAGTCAAGTTCCTGAACTACCTTGGTCAACAGTAGCCACTGATATATTAGAGTGGAACAATTGGCATTAGTGTTGGTGGACTCATTCAAACTGGTTTGAGATTGATTTACTACCTAACCTAACATGCACTGCTGTTATCACCAAGTTGAAATGTCATTTCTCAGTCCATGGTAGTCCACACAAAGTTATTTCTGACAATGGTACTCAATTTACTAGTCAGTTGTTTCAAAGATTTGCAAGAGAATGAGACTGTATGCATGTTACTAGTAGTCCAGAATATCCAGTCAAATGGTCTAGCTGAACGTGCAGTACAGAGTGCAAAGTAATTACTTGAAAGGTCAAAGTGTGACAATACTGATGTCTTTTAGAATTTACTCACTCTCAAAAACATAACCCGTGAAGATAGCTCGCCTGCTCAGAGACTTCTATCCAGGCAAACCAGAACAACATTGCTTATTAATTTACAGTTTGCTGAGGCATAAAGCTAAGAACAAGCAATTGGAGCCCAATTATGTAGAAAGCATTCTTTCTGAAGTCCAGCTATGATAAAATCGAACAGATTTCTTTGTCCATTGAAAGAAGGAGAATCAGTGAGGATACAGACGGTGAAAGGTTTCGACCAGATTGGTCAAGTAACAGGCATATGTGCCGATCCAAGATCCTACTTCATAGAATCTGAGGGTGTGCAGTACAGGAGAAATCACAGACATCTTCTTGTATCAGAATCTCTAACTCAGCATTGTTCCTGTGATACAGACTCTAGATCTCAGAGCAACCCAGACTTCCTCTTGCAGTACGTGTCTTAACTTCTGCTTCCATTCCTGATGATGTTCCTGATGACCCCAAGGACATTCAGCAGAGACAATCCCATTTGCTAGACCCGACACTAATTTTTATGTCACACACAAGTCGTATTTCAAGATCTACTGTGAAACACAGAGCAACCTGGACACAATTGTCTATGTGTATTTAGTTCTGTATAACTGCATGACAAAGAATTATTTGTATTGATTGCATGTTGATTATTGTTGTCAATATTGCATGACTGATTTCTCAAAGAGGGAGGAGGATGTAGAATAGTGTGTGTGTCTTGTGCCTTTAAGAAGCATTTCAAGGTCGGCACATGCTAGTTTCAGTGCCATTTGAGAGTGCAGCCAGAGAGTGAGCATGTACGAGTGCAATAGCGAGTTTGTTTATAAGTTTACCCAAGTTAAAGGTATTAAGCCTCAATTCTGATGTGTTTGTACATGATAAAGCTGCTTGAACAGAACCCACAAAGACTTGTCTACTTTACCCTAACTAGACAAGAGGCACTGTTTAATAAGAAGAGAAATTTTCAAGTTTTGCAGAAATACCCCATATCCAACTTAAAATTGTTGTTGTTGGTCTTTTGGCTTTTCCCTGTTAGGGGTCGCCACAGCGGAACTCCGGTCCGCTAATGATTGGCAGTAGATTTTCATGAATGCCAAGGTGCCAGCTCGATGTCCAACCTTCAACGAAGGCACGTCCATTTACGCACGTCTTTCGAACGCCACCCAACCGCGGGGAGGACATGCAGACTCACACAGAAGGCACTCCCCACACTCCAGCCAAGAATCGAACGAGAGAACCTCTTGTTTGTATTAGTCTGGAAGCTACTGAAAAGAAAGTTTGGTTTTCTAGTAGTTTGAATAGTTGTGATCCGAGAAGGAGGTTTGCCCTTTGTTTGACAGGGAGTCATTTTTCTTTCTGTAGTGTTTTGTAATGGTGATCCTTTGGGCAGTGCGATAAATATGCATATTTTATTGGGCGTGTTTTACTGAGAGGGTGATTTAATTTTGAAGCATGTGTTACTAAGAGAAAGCTGCATCCCAGCTGGGGCAGTAAACTGCCTTTTCCTACTGCAATTCTGGAGGCTTTTGAGAGAAAGCAGGAGATAGTTATCCTAGAAAATTAGTGGATTATTTTCTTCCTTGTTTTGTGTTGTGTGCAGGATGGGGTGGTATTTAGAAAAATGCAATTAACTATTAGCGAAGGTAACTTTACAATACAAGTTTGCTGACTAGCATTCCTGTCATAATGGCACATAAAATACCTTGGAATTTGTTGTCCTGCCTTCAATGCTTGTTCACTACCTTCCCAGAGAATAAAAAAAACATTATCCAGGTACGTCAAACAGAATTTAATGCTGAACTAAAATAGTGGTAAAAATATTACAAGTTTGCAAATACCAAAGAATGTTGATCACAAAAAAACAGGGCTGAAGTTGCCCCAATGGCAACTACAATAACCTGCTTAAAGAACTCTGCCTCAAAAAAAAAAAAAAAATTCTTTTACACGGTGTCCAATTGTAAGAGAAACATTTGCAAATATATTGCATAGCAAATTGCTATTTTAAGAAATATGAGAAGTGTTTTAGAACATGTTTCTCTTATAGGTTCATAGGTGTGTACTAGGCTAACGGCCCTGGAGCCTTTACAAGCCTAGCATCATGCCACCCGATGTTAGTTCCTAGTGCCTCTATCAAGCAGAGCCACTGGAGTGATCCCCAGGGTGAACTTTATTTCCCATCCATTCATCAAGATTTCTCTTGAAGAGGGCCAGTGAGGTGTTCTGCTTGACATGTATGAGAAGTCTATTCCAGAGCATAGGCAGTCTCTGGGTTATGAACCTGTCTCTCCAGCATGTTCTGTTGATGGCAGTAATGAGGTTGTGGTCTCTGGAGCATGTGGTGTGGATGGATTGGGATTTCTTTAGATGTAGCAATTCTAACAGAGCTGGGTCAGACATGGCTTTGTAAGTCAAGCACAGATCACCTCTTGGTAGTCGATATGAGACAGAGAATAGCTGTTTTTTTTTTTTTTTAGTTTGTGTAGGACATGTCTTTAAGGCCTAGGATCCTCTTCGTGAGGTACCTTTTGTGGCCTTTCCAGCTGTTGCATACGTCTAATGAGGTACATGCCAAATGGGGCATTATACTCTATGATTGGCCTAA
Organism: Protopterus annectens; assembly: GCF_019279795.1. Classification (NCBI taxonomy): domain Eukaryota; kingdom Metazoa; phylum Chordata; order Ceratodontiformes; family Protopteridae; genus Protopterus; species Protopterus annectens. The sequence continues at coordinate 282,778,397 of NC_056729.1, read as the reverse complement.
TGAGGGAAGAGTAGAGCGAAATGATGACCTCTTTTTTCCTGGATGCAAGACCCTTTGTAATGAGATGTGCCACATAGGACTTTCTGACCACAGTGGCAATGTGGTGGTCGAAGGAGAGGTCGCGGTCATCCTGTGTCCCCAGATCTCTTAGAACGCCTTCAGTGTTTTGTGGGCTCCAATCGATGTGGTAATTAGTGGGAATTGAATTTTTCCCCAAAGGGGATGACGACACATTTTTTGGCACTATGTTGAACAAAGTCAGAAAATAAAAAAATGTTACCAGATTCAAGGAAAAGAACACTGGCAGAGACGCATCCAAAAACTAAATTCCATTTACAAAAGGTAAGCACTTTAATTCTTAATAAAACTAGAACTTCTTCAAAACCACCATAAAACACATTAAAAAAAAAAAAAAAGGCTTGCAAGTTTGGCTATGCCTGTACAATGCATTACTTTCATCATGCCTTTTGATGGCACAAACATGTTCATAAATCAGACTTCAAAGCACCTTCCATTTTGCCAACATAAAATGCTGTGCATGAAAAGCAACTAAACATATTTAACACTTCCCTAGTGCTGCAACTAAACAAGCCAATACATGAAATGGATTTATTGCATGAACTTACTGAAATGTTTACCAAGTCATAAATCTGCACTGTGAACACTCCCAGTTTAATATGCCTTTATGTTTATGTGCACAAGTATTAATTGCTGAATAGGTATTACTGCCAGCTTCTAGCAATTTTATTTTTCTGACATTTGTAAAAAATGTCATTTCATCACCCAAAAAAGATGTGCTATTATTCAAAACCAATCTGGATAACCCTATCATCTAGCCCTTTAGTAGATTTATTGTTTTGCCGGAGGGGTTAGTGCCTAGAAAAAAAATACACATTAGAAAAGGTAGGTTAAATGTTATAATTCCAGTAATTGTTACTAGTTGCCATCGTAAACCTAAATGAAAGAAACTAAGAACTCAGTTTTAAACTGTAATTATAAGTTTGTCAATCACGCAAAATGTAGAGTCATTACAACTTTATTCTGCTTTTTCTTCACAACAGTTTAATGCTCACACCAACACTGAGCCTTGGGCTCCTGGCTTAATGTCAACATGCAAATAATCTAATGGCATTCAACTAATCAATAAGTATGTTACAATTCCTCAAGTTAAGATCTAGTTTGCTCATGACACCTAAGAGACAAAGAGATCATTCATTACCCATGTCTAACATATGTTTAGCCAAACATAAATAGCATTTATACGAACATTAGATGCTCCAAAATCTTTTCCTTGAACTTTCTGTTACTTTTGCCTCCAAAGAAACTGGTTTGAGAATTTTAAACATGCCTATGTATGATAATACTTACCCAGCTTATTAAAAAAATTGCAATAACAATCGCAAATGAGGTCATGAGTATATGCAGTTAATGAAAGACTCCTTTGCAGATAATACTGAGGCTGGACTTGTTAATGCAATTAACATTCTAGAAAATAATATAGTAACCTCTATGTCCAATGGTTGTACGGGTATGTTCAATAATGTTTTTGACCAGATGAACATTTTTAAAGAATGCCTTATTACTGCAAAAAATAAAAAAGTAACCTAATAAAAAACAATAGGAATGGGCACATTTTTTTCATGGCGAAGACCTGAAATTTGGCAAGCAAAAGGTACAGAATAAAAACAGTTATAAACTTATCAGACTTAGATATTTCTGAAGTGGGGCATACTTTACTACAGAAAAGTTCTCTCCCAGCTATGAAAGGAGACAGTGACATTCTGATGGAGTTAAAACTGCAAGAAATATTACTTTGAAAAATGTTCTGTAATGGAGTGAAAATTTCTGAAAGGAATAAAAGTACTACAGTGCTTTAGACTATAATCAACCTGTTGCAAATGCATTTGCTATTTATGAAGAACAAATTTATGAATGGTTTCAGACTGAGTATGATAAATGTTATAATCTATCAAACAGATGAGCAATTAGCAGCTACAAAGTAACAAGGAATCGATTACTAAACAAGCTGATAAAAGTGCCATGGCTTTATGGGTAAGTGACTGTACAGCAGCTATGTTCCATTTGTTATCGGATAATACTGGGCTTCATGAAACTAACAGGATATACACTAAAAAATATTTATTAAGTTAAAAATCCACTAGATAATAAATCTGTTAGAGTTGCATAATTATCTGCACGTTACCTTACTTAATATACTTGCATATGGACTAACTAAATTGTTCGTTTCTTTCGGCTTTTCCCGGTTAGGGGTCGTCACAGCGGAACTCCGATCCACTAATGATTGGCAGTTGATTTTTTACGTACCGGCTTGCCTGGCCTGACGCACAACCTTCAACGAAGGTACGCCCATTCACGCATGTCTCCATGGAGAAGACGCTCTAGATGAGAATTGAACCGGACAGCGTCTTACTGTGAGGCGACAACGCTACCGCAGCACCACCACTAAATACAAGTATGTAATGTCTCTCAATGTGCCCTATAGCTTCTGGAAACAGGTGGGTCACTGCACCCATCTCATTATATCTAGACGAAATCTCAAACCTTGTTTACCCGATGGTGAAAACTAAATCAGGGACGTTAATGGCTTTTAAAATCACTTTATATATGTGGTAGAAGGGTATTTAATTTGTCACTCTGGATGTCAATTCTTTATTTATATATATATATATATATATATATATATATATATATATATATATATATATTCAATTACAGGTTCCAATCAGTATCATCTCTCTCCTTTTAGCAACAGGACAACATGCAAGCCTGAAACACTGTACTCTTAAATGTTCAAATCTGTACTAATGTTTTTCTTTTTATAATACTACATACCTTCAGCAATCAAGTGCATCTATAGGCACAGATATGGTGAATACGTACACATTTAATACGGACATATCTTATAAAATATTTTAAGCAATATGTGGATGACACTTTTAAAATGGAAAAGTAGAGCAGTTATTTAGTTAGGTCTGATTTAAACTTCAAAATGCAATATTCTGCGAACATTCATTTTTACCCAGTGCCCTACAGCCACACTGGTCTGCCAGCTACACCTCACTACTCTGGATTATCTCCAATACTCGCTGTGACTGGTCTCATTCACCGCCATGCCACTAGGGTTTCTGTTATGCCGTACCCACTATTTCCCCCTTCCTCTGGTGACTAGTGGTAATGTCCACTGGTAGATGTGCAATGAGGATGTTGCAGCATAATGACCTGCCTCAGCCATATACTCCCACCAGGACTATGTCTCCCAGCACAAGGTGTCCAGTCTCCATCAGGCATTCACTGTTACACATGACCAGGTCACAGCCCACAGTACAGGGATGATAACACCCATCCCTCCATGCTAATCAGTCACCTGAGCCAATAATTGATCCCGGGTCACCTGAGCCTTAGTCACAGCATTATCTAACCCATCTATTACATCAGAGCTGCTAACAATATTATTTATTTTTACCTTTTTTTTTTTTTTGGCAGGAACTACAGGCTATCATATTTACATAAAAAAGAGCCTGTGCCCTAAATATACTTTTTAAATGGCATAGTAAGAGGACAAAGGGCTAGTCACATGTGCACAATATATTGTGCACAAGATAAATAATTTGTCTACAGAATTTGCTAATTGATGGTACTGGACAGATTTTCTGGAGTACAAGACCAAAGTATTATATGAACGTGCATGTACCAAGCCATTTTTTCAGATGACATTATTTATGCAAATATAAAGAATAAACAATGCACAAGGAGACACCATGTATTGAACATTAAGAAAGACTAGTAAATACTTTGTTCCATACCCAAGATAAAGCACTTTATAGGACTTGTATACTAGAGAACACAAATCTTTGCAAGAACTTTGTTATAAAGATCTACAGAATAATGTGAAGAAAAAGTCAATACAACAGGTGCTGTTCAGTATTATAAATTGTCAATATATCAAGTAGAAATACATTTATACATCCAGTAACTATAGGCTTTTGTGTGCTTTGCCAGATGTAAAAGAGAATATGGTCTGCTTAGACATGTATTTGTTTCTATATAGGCAAAAGTAGCACAGAACTTAAGGAGAGGATTTCGGAAAAATCTGGCACCCATAGAATGTTAGTACTATACTTTAATTATCACTCTTTTCTCGAGTCATAAAGCAAATATTCCCTAACTTGAGGTCTGGTGACATTGCATTTGAAACTCAATTAGAGAATTACTTATTTGTGTACAGCTAGCTTCAGCATTAAACCTATTGTGACAAAAAAGCTCAAAAAGCTACAAATACTGAATAATTTATCATTACATTTTAAACTGGGGCTGAAACCTAATACACTTGGGATTTTTTTTAAACTATTGTCTTATTTGAATGAGTTTATTAATTGAAAAAAAAGTGTGTCTTGGAAGTTCGCTACATCCATCACTTGTGGTAACACTGATGGTTTGGAATTTTTAATTTCGTTAGTTGTGATTTCATTTTATATTCAAACTCTAGATTTGTCTGCCTGCCCTGGTGAGGTCATTTTATCTATCACAAACCTACCAAAGAGCCTGAGTCTTACGAACATGTGCATGCCATGAAGAAACAAGATACAATTAATGCATTATACTGGCATAGCCCATGAATTACCACATGGCAGTCCACTGAACACAGAAGACGTTATAAGAGATCTGGTAACACAGGTTGACAGCAACCTCTCTTGATCACCACATTGCCACTGTGGTCCTTCTTTGTGGCACATCTCATTACTAAGGATTTTGCATCCAGGAAGAAAGAGGTCATTGTCTCCCGCTACTCTTCCCTCATTAGGCCAATCATAGAGTACAATGCCCCATTTGGCATGTACCTCACTATACACCTGCAACAACTGGAGAGGCCACAAAGGTACCTCACAAAGAAGATCCTAGGCCTTAAACACTTGTCCCATAGGGACAGACTCAAAACACTCCCAACTATTCTCTGTCTCATATCACCTACTTGGAGGCGATCTCTGCCTGACTTACAAAGCCATGTCTGACCTAGCTCTGTTAGAAATGCTACATCTAAAGAAATCCCAATCCCTCCACAACACACGCTCCAGAGACCTCAACCTCATTACCACAATTAACAGAACATGCTGGAGGGGCAGGTTCATAACCCAGAGACTGCCCGTGCTATGGAACAGACTTCCCATACATGTCAAGCAGAGCACCTCGCTGACCCTCTTCAAGAGAAATCTTGATGAGTGGATGGGAAACAGAAAATTCACCCCGGGGATAACACCAGTGGCTCTACTTGACAGAGGCACTGGGAACTAAAGTCGGGTGGCACTATACAAGACTAGCCATAGGATTACCCTGGCAAAGGCCCCAGGGCTATTAGCCTAGTACACACCTATGAATATCGGATTAAAAAATAGGACAGTGAATGCATGATAGACCATCGTGGTGAAACGTGGAGCATAGCATTTTAAGACTCAAAACTGGAAGTATCCACAAAATTGGCTAGGTTGTACATAACTGTCCTGGATGGGTTTAAGGCACTCAAGTACATATCTTCCCATAAATTAATCACAACCAGTCAAAAAAGAAAAACATACTATCTTAAATATTGGAGTCTCCTTCTTGATCACATTTTAGCAGAGTAAGGCACACACAATTAATTTATAACATACATGCATTTAAAATTTCTGACCACACTTGAACAGTTCTGCTATGATTTTTTGTAAATTTTGCCAAGCTGAATCTCAGTTCTACTGGCTATTGGAAATTTGTAAATGAACAGCTAGGCTTCTGTGGCACAAATGTAAATAGTGTATATGTTTTTTCTGTATTTCCTTTTTCTTTCTTGTTATGTATATTTATTATACTAAAGGCTATGTTATATGCTACTTGCAAAATTTACAGTGAAATATTTAGTATTTTACATATTCAACATATTTTAGAAGACACACTATGTATGCATATAAACTTTGAACTTCATTGTTATTTTTGGACATGTGCGTTAAGAAAAAATAAATAAAAATATATTCAAAAACAATGTATTGCTGAGAGGCTATGCATCTAAAATGTTAGTTAAAATGGTGCAGAACAATGAATATTCAAAGCCACCCGTGGCTGATGCGAGACTACTGCTGGCAGATGTTATCAAGGTTAAAAGCACCTCAATGAAACTTCAGCTGATAAAATGTGAACAGACTAGTTTGTCTTGAACAGCCTTACTCAATTAACCACGCCATACAACTGTACAACCAAACTGTTCATACCATACTAGTACTAAACTACGAAACCTTCTGTATATTCAAGTCATAAATATTGCATTGGATACAAATCCATGTACTGATTTATTTAGCTTTAATAGAAATAAACGCAAAATATCATGGTAGAAGAGCACAGAGCAAAAGATAAGCAACACACCAAAGCAAATACAATTATAGGCAGTATTTTACATTCTGACCAAAGGCAAGCGCAGTGGAGTGGACTATAGTAGCAAACAATGAAGTGGGGGTATATAAAAGGTTCAAGTAGGGTTACCATCTGTCCCACTTTGCCAGGGACGGTCCCTCTTTGAGCAGTTGTGTCCTGCAAAAATATTGAAAAAATGGCATGTCCAGAGATTTTAGCACAAAAATATTTCATAAGTTTTCTTTAATGTTTGCACAAAACAGTTATTTAACTGAAACACTTAAATGTTATATGAAATACCATAAGGTTCATAGATAGGTACTAGGCTATCGGCCCTGGGGCCTATACAAGCCCAACCAAAAAGGTACCCTGGCTTTTGCAACCCAAAAAAATTTCCTGTGCCACTGTCGAGCAGAGCCACAGAGGTGATCCCTCGGGTGAATTTCCTATTTCCCATCCAATCATCAAGATTTTTCTTTAAGAGTGCAAATGAGGAGCTTTGTTTTATATAGATAGGTAGTTTATTCCAGAGTATGGGAAGTCTCTGGGAGAGGAATCTATCCCTCCGGCATGTTCTGTTTATTGTGGTGGCAAGGTTTAGGTCCCTAGAGCGTGTAGCTCAGAGGGATTGGGATTTCTTTATGTGGAGCATGTCCAACAGCTCTGGGTTTGACATAGCTTTGTATGTTAGGCAGAGATCACCTCTGAGTAGGCAATATGCGTCAGAGTAAAGCTTGAGTTTTGAGACTGTCTGCGTAGGGCATCTGTTTGAGGCTGATAAGCCTCTTTGGGAGGTATTTCTGCAGCCTTTCCAGTTGTTGTAGATGTCTTGCGAGGTACATACAAAAAGGGGCATTGTACTCTATAATGGGTCTAATTTTCTGGATGAGAAACCTATTGTGATATGTGCCACATAGTAGGATTTCCTGACTACTGTGGCCATGTGATCAAAGGAGAGACTAGTGTCCACCTGTGTCCCAAGGTCTCTTATCACACTTTCGGTGTTAAGTATACGACCGCCTATGTAGTAGCTCATGGGTACAGAGTTTTTACCAAAGGGGATGACAATGCACTTTTTGGCATTGAGCTTGAGGCCATGGCTTTGACACCAGGCATCTGCCTCAGTGAGGCCCTTTTGTAGGATGTCCACATCTTTAGGAGTTTCGATTATGGCTCCTAATTTGCAGTCATCTGCGAACTTCGTTAGCCAAAAACCTTCTGTGTTAGCCTGTACTTCAGAGAAGTAGACACCAAACGGGAGAGGACCAAGGACTGAACCCTGTGGTACTCCACTTGTCACAGGTCTGAAGTCAGATTTGGAGTCTGCTACTTTCACAGTGTGGGTTCTGTCAGTGAGCCAGTTGGCAACCCATCTTGTGACATAGCGATTTATACCTAGTTTAGTGAGTTTATCTATAATTCCAGAGTGGGGGATGGTGTTGAAAGCCTTGGCAAGATCTAGATAGGCTGTGTAAACCACCTTACCCTTGTCTACGGCTTTGGTGACTGCTTCAAAGAAGTCTATCAGGTTTAGGAGACATGATCTGCCTTTTACAAACCAAACTGGTTGGGGTCCAGAGTTTGGAGATTACCAATGTCTTTGTTTATAAGTTCCATGATGATACATTCCATGGCCTTGCAGACAAGGCTCGTCAGGCTAATGGGGTGGTAATTCCCGGGGTCTGTGGTGGCTCCCCCCTTGTGGAGTGGGATAACAGTCACTGTGCACCATTCAGCAGGCACAAAGCCTGAGGTGAGGCTATGATTGAACATGGTACTTAGGTGGGGTGCCAGTGTAGCTCGTGTAGAACGCAGCCTGGGATGTTGTCTGGTACCATGGATGCTGTGTTCTTGGCTTTGGAGAGTGTTTTTTATCTGTGCAGCCATGATTACAGGAACTTTGCATTCTTCCAGTATAGAAATGGGCTCTTTAGGGGGTGAGGGGGGGTAAAGTTAGCACTGAACCTATCTGCCAGGATATTGGCAATATCAGTTAGGTCTGTATATTTAGTGCCATTGTGCTGTAACTCAGAGCAGATCTGAGTGTTGCCACTGAGATTCTTGACATAGCTATAGAATGCTTTGGAATCAGTGACAATTTTGTTTTCGTAACTAGCTTTGGAGGATTTTATCAGGGATCGCAGTTTCTTACTGAGGCTGACCAGGGAGCTCCTCCACTCATGTGATTTTACTCTCTTTTGCAACAATTTCTTCCTTCTGTTGTACAGTTTGTTTATGGCAGGGGACCACCAGACTGGCTTCCTTTTTTTGGAGGATAGCGTCTTGGTTCTGTTTGGGATAGCACGATCCATGCACTCATGTAAGTGCTTATAAAGTGCAATTGTGTAGGATTCAGTAGTCGTAACTGTATTGTCATCTGCATGGGTGTCATGAGGTTCACCACTTCTGTCCTAAGAAGCATGAAGTTGGCTTTGGAGAAATGTTTTACCATGGTTTCCTTAATGGGGGCAGGATGTGGATATCTAGGGTGATTAGCTTATGGTCAGATCGGACCAATGAGGCATTGACTTCAGGTGTGGAACACCGGTCACTCATGTTGGTAATGACTAGATTGCCCCTGGTGGGGGTGTGGATAAGTTGATCCAGGGCATTGAAGTTTATGAATTCCAGAAAGCGTTGAGTGAAGGAGTTGGAACATGAGTAGTTTTCCCAGTTAATGGTGGGATAGTTGAAATCGCCCATTATTAGGGCGTTTGGTTGAACCCTAATATTTTCCAGTACATCAAGAGAAGAGGAGTAGGAATCCTGGGACATGGTGGGTGATCTGTAGCGAGCTACAATTTGGATTGCAGTTTTGCCCAGAGTAAGCTGCACTTGGATAACCTCGGCTGCATTATGCTGAGCAACTAGCCTGGAAGTGTGGATATCCTTAATGAATATGGACACACCTCTGCCTTTGGTGTTCCAGTCCAGGTTACATGGCCGAAAAGTGTGGTATGTGTTATAGCCTGGTAGTGCAGGGGTGCTCTCTGGTACTTTGAACCAGGTCTCAGTCACTGCAAAGATATTGATGTTCTCCATTTTAAGGAGTGCCTCGAGTGAGTGCATTTTGAGATTTAGACTTCTAGCATTGAGTAGAATCACCCTCAATTTTTGCTTGCCTGTTCCTGTTACGGTGGTGAATTTGTCATTTAAACCTTGCCTAAAAAAGGCACTATAGAGGCGGTAAGAACCTTAGCCAGTATCCGGAATCCCAGGGGTGACAGGTGCAGGCCATCTCTGGCAAAGCATCATGGTCTGTCGACCATGTCATCCCAGGCAGACGGATACTGGATCCCTTTGGAATGGCACCAGAAGCTTAGCCAATTGTTGAAGTCAATCATTTTGTCCTTGTACTGCATCATTCTGGGTGATGGCAGAATGCTACTCAGGACTAGGGTCATACCTGCCTGGGCTACAAGATCAGAGAGCTCTTTCATGTCTCTTTTCATGTAGTGCAGGGAGGTACGTCTCAGGTCGTTCAGAATTTCAGCACCTGATCTACAAGAATAAGCTTTTATTTTGCAAAAGAGTGAAATTCTATCCTTTGCAATGGTTATGGGTATATTTTGTCCTGCAAAATCTGACACTTCTACAAAAAATGTCCCACTTTGTGCATATGAAAAGGTGTCGACCCTAGGTTCAAGACCTTCAAACACTAACCTTAAAGTTTGCGCATTACTCAGAATCTGCTATGTGACAACCGAAGTACAACGTCAAGTGTAATGTTGCTTTACGTGATTAATTTACCACGTCATTTAATAACTATAAAATATCATCAGATTTCCTTTAAACTCTAAAAGAATTAAATAATATCAAGTTGGCATAACTCATAAACGAAATATAAAGATCAGTCCCCACAACGCTGAACCCAAACATTTACAACCAAACCAGGTGGGTGCTAAATAAAATGTAGTGAACGTGTAAAGCCCAAACTGACTGCAAACCAAATACTCATCGTGTAACCGCCGAAAGACCTCAAGTAATCGACCCCAGGATTCTTTTGGTAACATACCAGTCAAGTATCAGTACATTTCCAGCTAACTTTCAGTATGACTCTACTTACACACATTACGAACAGAACGTGTGTTATATAGTTAAGAAACCTTCTTAATCAGAAAAAAATATATACATTTGAAAGCATAACTCTGGACACACATTCACAAAGATGATTCGTGACCCAGCACCCCAAAGTTGTGTTTATAACCTACCTTTAGTCTTTTGCAGCTTCGTGTCTGTCATCGTTAAAAAACAGTGAAATAACCTTATATACTCAAAGCGGAGCTCTTAATGCTGTCCAAGTTCTCACACTTCCGGGTATATTAAAGGGCTTTGTATTTATTTAATTATTTTTTTTAGACGGGAAGTCCCGCCCTTGTTCAAAAGATGTATATAAAGAGAGTTTCGGGTAGATTGTACTAGTCTTGGAGAACCAGTTTAATTGGTTGATGGAACTGTACGTTAGAAGGTGATGCTTTGGGAAAGAGTCTGCAAAACAAAGTATATGAATAAATTATATAGTTTCTTAGGATAGTATGTACTAAATTAGCTGACTTTTCGAACCATATTAAGTTTAGCTAATGTCCCTTTTTGTGCTCGAAATAACCGATCCCATTTAGTTATAGTTTAGCTTCACCCGGTCAATAATTATATATTTCCACCATCCATTCATATACCCAAGTTGTGCTGGAAGATGGACGGGTATGCACTTTATTTTATACAGGATGGGAAGTCTATTCCATAGCAACGATATCCTCTACGAGACATACCTGTCTAACCAAACCATTCTGTCGGAGTTGCAGTACGGTTTTAGATTCCTAGACCAAGTTATTTTAAATAAGTTTTGAAACATAAGCTGTACGTCTGCAACCAGGAAGATTTTTTTTACTTAAGGTTTTTATTCCAAGTACGCTGCGATTATGGGTATACATTTTTATTTATTCTTGTTAATAAATATTTTCTTCTGTAAAATAATTGCAGCTGCTACATTTCATGCTACATTGCTACTGTTACATTGTATCGAGTAGTTTTGTCGATTTTTGTCTCCTTGGTTTTGATGCATATCAGTAAATTGAGTGCTGCAAACAGTTTTGCACTATCTAGGATCGATAATATTCAGTTTTGAAAGGTGAAACATGAAAATGATTTGTGTCATTATGATTCTGGTGCGATTTGGAATTTAAAAAATGGTATGACACCAAGTATAAAATGAATGGATGGGTGAGGCTGAGATGAATGGGGTGGGGTTAACTCGAATAAAATTAAACTACACGTGGTAGGGGAAGTGTGACTGGGCGACATACTTATCAACCGTCCTTGATTTTGACTTGTTTTACCTCTGTTCCTATTAAATACTAAACAGTTTAGTAACTTGTGACTTTTGGAGAGAAGGTGAAGAATTACACTTGATAAATAATGACAATAACTAAGGTTACAGATTTTTTTCAGAAAATGTATATTCGTTATTCTGTTTAATATTTCAACTTAATAGTACTAGCGTTGTATACGTCATCCGTGATTCTATTGAGATTTGTCCTGATTGAGTTGAGCACTGCGCGTGAAGTGTATAGTCCCAAATTGCGTTATTCTTACCAGCTGTTCTGCAACAGTATGGCTCCGTCTACTACTTGACATGTACTGCTTGCGCCCCCGATCTTTCCTTGGGAGGGGACAGCCAAAGAATTTATCCCAGTCAGCCTCTATAAAGTTTATTTATTTTACACTTTTTAATCGGTAGAGATTCCGACTGGATACATGTCTATTTTCAGCGGAGGCCCGGGGAGAAAAGCTCCACAAGTAAATGACAGACTAGTAATAAATTTATACATAAAAAGCACATAGTCTCTCAAAAGCAAAGTCAGTGCTTGAATATTTCCTTTTCCCCCTCACCAGCCTAGCCGCAAGCTAGGCTGATTTACAAACTGGCTTCACTTATATGCACCATTTCGTCGTCTGTTTGACATAGTGTAGGAAAGGTGCGCCCACACATTTGCACCATACAGATGAAAGTTATTAGGCTTTGATGTCAGTCTGTGTATCCAAGCCACCATACCTCTCAAGTGTACCTCATTACGAGGAACGTACCTCATGTGGGGTCTTAAAAAGTTCACGTTCCTCGAAGTTCCACACTGAAAGAGTCTGTCACACATTCAGTGTTAGGAATTTTTTTAAGTGAAATCCATGGCAAATAGAAATTAATCATATTAATTCATTAAAGGATCTTCTTTATAAGTAAAACCAGCATATTTTAAGCATCCTATGACCTTCCTAGCTGAAGTTCTTAGAAAGCCATTAGTATGTGTTTCACGTTTTGCCCATTTGTTCCACATTATGAAGGCGAGTGTTCCTCATTTTGGAGATGGAAGGTTGAGAGCTATGCACCAGTGTAAGCGTCATTCAGTAAGTAAACGCTGAAAAATCAATTGCCTTTGGATTAAAATAAGCATGCACATAATTTAACAAATCACATCATACATTTGCTGTCAAGAAATGGCCATAACCATGTATTTATTATGCCTGTCAGAGCGAATTGTATATCAAATCAGTACTAGATCAGAAGTCAATGCCAACCAAGAATATTCGGATATGCGCAAAGGACAAAACTTGAAAGGAAGTCAAATCAACCAGGCCATAACATACCAGCACAACACAGTCCCAGTAAATGCTCAACCAGCACCAGTGGCTGAAGGGTCTACTGCAACCAAATGCTGAAAATCCCCTGTTACCATTCAGATACCAGTAGCTGAAGGGGATCTGTCACTTGTGGGACCCCAGGCTGTGGCCCCCAGCCTGCCCACTACACCGTGCAGCGGTACACCTAGAGAAGGGCCAAGCTGTCCAAGCCTTCACCCCACCCCCCCCCCAGGCCAAGCACAGTCCTTTGCAATTATAAAAAATGGAGCAACCTTCGCAAATCCAACTAGTAACCCACAAAATACAAGGGAATGCCTAGTTTTCCCAGTGTTTAAAGTATTCCAATGTGAGCAGTGGAATAACATAAATCTGATGTGAAGAACATTTAAAAGACGTTTTATTAAAACATTAAAACAAAGGTGAGCACTTTTGTCCTTATACTGATCTGGACTTCATCGGAATTCTTTGCAGTTTTAGTCTACCAGGTCTGTCCTTCTGTCTTTCATGGCTGTGACAACTATCTACCCTACCTACCTACCACCTTCTGAAGAAAGCAGAAACCTAAAAACCCAGTGGGGAAAAAATAGAAAATTCCTTCCCAACTCCTAATGCGATCTCCCTCATGGGTCAGGAAGCACCTACCTACTCATATCAGTCAGCATTTACCACCTCTGACCTTGTTCTATCTACAGCTCTTCCTGTGTTCATGAGTTAAGGTGGGAGGGTGGATGTTCTGCTCTGTTGTTGAAAAGAGATCATGCCTGGGTACCTGTGGCTTTTTATACTCTTCCTGTACCTACCTGTCTACCTTTAAACAAACCTTCCCTTCCTCATCCTAACCAACTTCCTGCCTTCCGCCTCCCCCATTAATACTTCTAAATTTTCGAGTCTGTGATGAGTTTGTTTCTTTCGTTCCTCACAATTTCTTACACCTCAAATATTTTTTTACCTGCATTCATTTTTTTAGCATATTCTACCTAGACAAGACTGTCTGCTGGGGAAACAAATGTATTACGAAGGGGATCTTGGGCCTACTAAGTTCCCAGAAGCTGTAAGAGTTCTAGATGCTCTGAGGTGTATTTTGTTATTTATTATGATGGTTAGAATGAAAATCATAAATGAGGAAAGAAATTGAATTGTCTTACTTTTCAGCTTTGATTTTTTTCTGCACCCTAACTGGCCAAGACTATACTTTAAATAATAAATGTGTTTAAGCTATATAAATGTGTTTAAGCAAGGGGTCTTAGGGCCGTTAGGCCATCAGAATCTATGAGGATGTGTATTTTGGGTCTTTTGTCCATATTTTTGAGCCTATAATTGTCTAAACAAAATTCGTGATTAAGGGAAGAAATCAGTCATATTTTTTTCCTTAGGAAAAAAAAAAGAAAATAGAGTCCAAGGTTTAATGGTTAAAGCTGACAAAATGTCACTTAACAATAATCTGAGAAGACAAATGCTTGTGAGGATACACAAATCTTATCTGGGAATAGAACATGCCTCCTGACTTCCCCTCAAAAAAAAAAAAAAAACTTCTGTGTATCCACTTCTACTGACAAAGTAAGATGAAAATTAAGGCACAAATGGCCACAGTCATATATTCCATCTTGATGTTAATGTATGTATAAATAGCATGCCTCCTCATCCCTACCCAAAAGACAGCCATCATATGTGTACCCATCTGATGTCAGACTGAAAAAACAAATAGAATATAACATTTCAACTTGTTGCCAGACGTTTATAAAAAAGTATCTTTCCTTAACCTCCACTAAAAGATAGACTTCTATATACGCATTTGATATTTGATAGTGAGAAAAGTGAAAATTATTACATTATTTCCAAGTTGTTACTCATAGACAGTCCACTTTTTTCTTTATATTGGTTTACCAGGGTAGTGCACTGATCAGTATTGGCCAATTTCAGGCTCAGCCTGAGTGAAATACAAATAATTTCACAAACAAAAAATACATAAATGTAAGCAATAGCAAAATAGTACAGACTAATTACATAGAAAAAAAAACTGTGTATATGCATTCCAGTGAACAAGCACAGTGCAATGCACAATATATACATGAATTTCTAAAGTGGGTCAATCTTCAGTGATTCTTAAAAGAGGAGAATAGACTTGGAAGGAGATAGGTTGGGTGGTATGTACTGTGTTGAAGCAGAAACATTTGGTTTGGATGAAGTGCATTTTGAGTTGCATTCTGAATTTAGAATGTGTTGATTTCCTTAATGTCAATGGGAATCACTTGCCAAATAGTAGGTGTATGTGAGTGCTGTGGAGTTTGGCTCCAGGGTAATGAGAGTTTGTGTCTTGTGAATAGTGTCTAAGGTTATATGAAGATTTTTTTTGTGAAGTTTAGCTGCAACAGGAGTAAATCTGTGGAGCTGGAGTAGTTTATAGAGGTGGAATCCTAAAGATAGGTTAGGTCCGTGTTTTATAGGTAGCCATTTCGCTTTTTCGTGGGTGATACAGTAATGCTCACAGAAAGGCAAGTTTGTAATGAGTCAGTAGAGGCTGTTAGAGGTAATCTGGAGCATGGCAGTTTTTTTCTTGGGGGCAAAAGCAAAAATCGGGAGCACATATTCAATTTGAGAAAGGAGAACTCCTTTGCCAATGGCTGCTCTGGCTGGTTGGGATAGAAAAGGGGGGATTTTTTTTCACTCTGAATAGGAGGGAGCTTACTCTAACTCTCTCTTTGTGTGGAAATGGAAATCTAATGACCAATCAAGCTACAGTCTTACATATTTGAAGGTGGTGGAGGTTGTCTCTATGGCATGGTTGTATAGGTCAAACATAGTTAGGTTCTTGGTGAATTTTATGTGGAGTTCCAGAAAGCATTATTTTGGTCTTGGTGGGGTTGAGAAGTAGCTGATGATTTATGTGTCACTGGTTTAGTTCATGTAAGTCTGACTGGAGTTGGCACTGAATGTTGTTGAGAGAGTGACCTGATCTGTAAGTGACAATTTAGTCAACCGAGAGGATAAGTGGGAGATGACGGAGGTCACAAAAAACATTTATTAATGAATATAGAGAAGAGGAGGGACAAAAATGGATCCTTGTGGTACACCTTTGTTAATATTTGCAGATAATGACTGGAAAGATCCTATTTTAACTCTATAAAGTGTCTGCCAGTGAGTTTTTAAACCAGGGAGCGGTGTCTGGACTGATACCAATTTCATTTAGTTTGTTTTGGAGAAGATAGTGATCAGTGAGATCAAATGCCTTTGATAGGTCTATAAATATGGCACCTGTAAGTAGGCCACTGTCAAAGGTTTTCAGGATGTCATCAGTTAGAGACCAAAGTGCTGTCATAGTACTTCTTCCAGGCCAGAATCCATATTATTTGGAGGAGAGCAGGTGGTATTGCAGGATATAGAGGGAGAGTTGGTATAGACCAACTTTTCGAAACGTTTGCCTAGAATTGGGAGTATGGATATTGGATAGAAGTGAGATGTATCCTTTGGGTTGGTTTGGTTTGGGAGGTGTTTAATTAGAGCAGTTTTTAAAATATTTGGCATGATTTCTGTGAGTCATGGATTATATATGTGAGTGAGAGGAAGACATAGATGTTCTCTAGAGCGATATATGATCCAGGGGTTTATGTTGTCAGATCCAGGTGTGGTGTCAGTGGAAGTATTTTTAAGTAGAATAGGGATTTCTTTCGAATGTTTGCATTTGAAGTAGAAGAGAGGGATGAATGTTGTCAGAGTAGGAAATGCATGATCTTTGGGAGGTGTGGAGTTTTTTGATTGGAGCTTGCCAAATTATTTAAGGAAATCCTGTAAAGTTTTGCTGTATCACATTGAATGGTGTTTGTAGACAGGGTATCATAAGTAGATTTTATTCCTGTAAGTAGGTTAACCTCTTTCCAAAAGTATTTGGGGAATGTTAAAGGGTAATTTGTTTCTTTGCTTGGAAATTTCTTTTGTGCCTTTTTATGGACTTCTTGGCTAGGTTATGCATGACAGTAAAGGTCCTATTGTTGTCAGTTGTTGGGATCTGTTTCTATTTTTGCCATGCTTTCTCCCTTCTTGTTAAAATATGTTTGAGCTCAGTAGATAGCCATATAATTTTGGTGGGTTTATAAAGCTTGTGGATAAGTGGAAAGAATGTTTCTTGCACCTGGAGTATTAAGTTGGTTAGCCATATAGCTGCTGTATTAGTCATATAAGAGCATATGGTTCCAGCTGTAGGGTGTGAAAAAGGTTCTGAGTTTGCCTGTGTGCTCCTCTGGTTTCTGAAGGTTTTTAATAGTAGTTTTATAACATGGTTGAAAACTGTAAAGGTGATAGAGCAGCAGTCGTTTAATGATGGTGGCAGAGTGTTTATGTTGGAGATGGGGTTTGGTATTTTTGTAATAATCAGGTCGAGTGTGGCATGTTTGAAGAACCTGAGGTTAGGTCTTGTTGGCTCAATTATGAGTTGAAGGAAACCTAGGTCTGCTAGGAAAGTACCCATATCAGATGAAAGAAGGCCAAGGTAATTAAGTTAGATGTCCTCTAGAATGGCTGTTACTTTGGGGACAGTATTTGATGCTAGTGATGAAAGCAAGGGGGTGAGAGGCTCTAGTGATCAGTAGCGGTTTTCCTATGTGAGTTGAAAATGTTAGTAGAATCCATTTAGGATCAGAATCTGATGGGGAGTTTCCTTGGCAATGACATTTGTGTTTAGGTTATTTCTGTAAGATATATTCTTGATACCTGATTGTTTGTCTAGTCTGGCATCATTGACATACCTGTAGGAGGTTAGAAAGTATTGGAAGGGGGGGGCATGGCTATGATGTAGACTGGTTGGCAGCATCTTTTCTCAGCTCTGCACTCAAAAGATATTTCTGACAGGAATTTTTAAAAACTAGATATTGTAGACAAACCTATTTTGTTGAATTACCTCTACTAATATCACTAGAAGTCTACAGTGCAAAACATTTGGCTTTAAACATTATTTTTCCTGTCAAAAACAAGAAGGAAGGTATCTGAATCTACTGAAAATGAGCTTTTCTAAGCATACCACACAGGACCATATGATGAAAAAGGAGATACAGTCTTTATTAAATGCTAATCAAGACTTGTCAGTGAAATTTGACAAAATGAATACCAAACTGGACACTTTTGAGGAGAGATCTACAAAACAAATACAGCAACTACAAGAAATAATGACGCAACAGAAGTCTCAAATAGCTGACATAGAGAGATCCTTAAATGATACTGAGGGCAGACTCTCAGAACAAGATCTCCAGCTACATTTTTTATCACAACAAAATGCTTCATTACAAAATAAAATAGAGGATCTAGAGAACAGGTCCAGATGAAATAACCTTCGCATCTATGGACTACCAGAGAAAACAGAGGGAGATAACATGGTGAATTTTCTTACTACCTGGTTACCAGAAGTTTTCAAATTGCCTGAAGCTCTTTCTTATGGAATTGAAAGAGCCCACAGATCCTCAAGAGCTGCTTCATCAACCATCAAATCAAAAAATCAGCCGAGATCAATAATAGTAAAGTTTTTTTTCATCACAGAACAAGGAACTTATTTTAAAAACAGCATGGTCAACTTCTCCAGTTAAATACAATGACAACATAATCAGATTTGATAATGATTATTCTGCTGGAGTTATAACTGCAAGAAAAGAATGTCTCCCTCTGATAAAGGAATTGAAAAAAAGACAACTTAAAGTCCACTTGCTGTTCCCTGCAAGAATAAAAATATTTTTTTACTGAAGGTCCTAAAACTTTTGACACTCTGCAAGCAACAGTTTCTTATCTTTCAGCTAATAAAACCTTGGATAATGTGGAAGAAATGGATTTCTCCCAATTTGGGGTTAAGCGTCACTTAGAAAAAAATGAATGGAGCACTGCTGACAAGAAGAAGAAGAAATGATAAAAGACATATGAAAAACACAAACATTATTGTCTTCTATTTGCTCTGTAAGGCAAAAAGTTCTTTGAAAGCATTCATGCTTTACATGTGTCAGTCTTTGAAACAATATAAATACAAAATAAGCAGGACATTTTATAACTAAAGGAAACAACCATAAAGAAAGCAAGGTAACATATCTTTCTCTATTACAGTGTAAATACTTAGTCATGATTTTTCTAACTCTAAATGATGTTTAGATAGTTCATTTATAAATTACCTGCCTTTTACTGCTAGTATAGAATATGATGTATTTACACTGACATATTAATGTGGTGTGTTTAAATGAGCATGATTCCTTTTATATTATTTACACTAAGCTGCATGAAATATCTAAACTGATGTATTTAATACACATAATAATATATAAAAACTGATAGTAATAACTGGCAAAAAGTGCCTTGAAAAGTAATTATCTATTCTTTGATGCTAAAAGTGCCTTTTTGACTAACAAACAACTGTTTGGCTTGTATATCTGCACTTAATGTTAAGAAAACTAATAGAAGTTTAATGAGCTGGTGTTCAGTTTAAAAAAAGCCCTAAAATCTTCACTTACCTTGTTTTTGTCTTCCCGCCATGGTCACGAGCTGGGAACTCTTATTTTACCACCCCTGAATGAAAGCTCTTCAGTTAGAATCCATTACAGTGTGTTAAACCTTCTAACAGCACAAAATGAAAGTAAACAGTCATGAGTGATGTCAGCACTAAAACAAGACAGTATGGGTGTGGTGTCAGCTCCTAAGCTACTTAAAGTAACCAGCACACTATTTATGAGATGGCAAAGTGCTTTTAAAGTTTTAACAAATATTAAAAGTATACTGAAGTACCTAATGAATTTAGAAGGTATCAACACATACATGACGTTTTATTATATTGTAATATTTGTTATTCATTTTGAATGAATCTATGAATTGTACACATAAACAGTACACAAAGCTTAAAAAGAAGTATATCACTTGGAAGAAACTGTATGAATAGTTAACACATACAGACTTTACTATAATCTTTTCTGATAAGATCATCCACGTAAATTACTATAATTTAACTTAATTTTATAAAAATTTAATATATTTAAGTCCTTGACTGGAACTATATAACATATTTGTAAACACACTGCAGCTAGTGTACTCAACCTTAAGGATAGTAAGTCAATTAAGGTTCATGAATGTAGATATGTGTTATTAGGCATTTTAAGGGTAAAAATGAGTTGCTGTTTAATTATCAAGATACTCTGTAAATATTAAATTGTTCAAGTAGCACAATCATTAAGCAGTAATGAGCAAGAAAAAATCTCAGACTTGCTTATGATTTTATATATATATATATATATATATATATATATATATATATATATATATATATATAGGAAAGAACTGCTGAATTATAAGTATGCTTTTATTAAAGGCAAGTTATATTAATATTGAACATCCTCACTGAAAATGAATGGTCGTGTAGAGACACAGTAACTCCCATTATATAACCAAGTCTAAAGAGATTGTCTTGTATGTCTAAATTGATCAGCCTTGAACCTTAGATTGCAAATAGACATGCAGCATACTTTTACTTATAATACTGAATATATGTTATATAACATCACAAACACTAAAGCCATTGTCAGCTACATCTCATATCAATCAGCATTAAAATATGATTTGAATAGCATAGGCATTTACTAACATATTGCTGTTGGTACCTGATATGCATATAAGTAACAGGTCTAATTTCTGTTTATGAAAGTAAATACCAGGCTGTGTGCATTTGTTAATTATGAAACAAGAGTGTGCTATCTGTTCTTTTTAATATCCTATAGGTATGTACTTGTTAGAGACACACACATGCTGCAAAGCTGCTAGTTATTGCATATTCATTAGTATATTTCTGACTGCAGTGTTATAAATATATGGTGTGGACCACTTGAGTTGAGAATATGTCTCTATATTGGGCATGTTCTCTGTTTGAACGTTGTATATTATCTATAATATGATATGGAGTACCCTCACTAAATTCAAAGAAGCCACAATAGAAACAAATATTTATTAAAAATGGAGAATAGAAGGATGAAGAGAAAAATGAAGGAAAATGGTTGATGGCCATATAAGGTTATCTTTTCCTGTGTATGTAGAAGAGTTGACAGTAATAAGTACCAAACAATTGTTATAGCATATTTAAAGCCTACTTTGCTTTTCATATTTTCCAACCTTACAGTTATAACGCTGCAGATAAATCCTGTAATATCATAAGGAGTATGAGTTGCTATTTGACATATGACATATGTGGTACACTAGCGATAAAATATGCCAGTGGCACTAATAAATATATAGGAATTGCTAAGAAATATAGTCTTAAACTATATAATACCAATGCCAAAAACAAATTAGTAGCATTCATACCACTAAAATATGACTTTTTGAATTAAAAGAAAACTATAAGATTACTGATAAATGACAATACAAATGTAACGTTATATTCATTGTTACGGATACTTTCTGATTTAATCAACTTGTGGCATGGTTAACTGATGCATATAATGCTTAACATTTTTTTTATGTATGTATGCATATATGTGTATATGTGTGTGTGTGTGTGTATATATATATATATATATATATATATATGTGTATATATATGTATATGTGTGTGTGTGTGTGTATATATATATATATATATATATATATATATATATATATATATATATAGGTAGACCATTACAATAAATTTGATACCTATGAATGCCACTCACACTATAAGGGAGATAGACAGCAAACATATTATTTTTAAGATGCATAACCGTTATCGCTACACAAAAGATATATTAAAATAAAAGATTTTCCTTTACAATTTAAACAAAACCAAATAGTTAAGTATTAAATCTATGTATAGTTGTGTTGCCTTAGGGTTTTATAAAATATTAAAAATAGATAAAGACTGTATTTAAGTAATCTGTAAAGACAGATACATGTATATTTAAAAGATATATAAGATACTTTTCATTATAAAACTACCATATGGTGGGGCCCGGGGGAGGATGCTGAAATGCAGACTTAGAAAGATCGCTTGAATGATTAGATCATTCAAGGATGAGATGTTTTTTTTCTCATGGAGGGGTTTGGTGGTTGTTTATCTTATATTGTTCTCAGTTATGATCTTGTAATGTACTTTTATTGGGTGTCTATAATCTGTTGTAATACTGTTGGAAGAAGAAAGAACAAGTCATTCTCTTCATGTACACACATCTACACATTGTTACCAGTATATGAATATGGATAAAAGCAAAGCTAATATACATCCAATTGCAAAATGTATATCTCTTAATGTAAATGGTTTAAATTATAGCTGCAAAAGGGCAAGTCTTTATAGATATTTAAAGCTATTTGAAGCACAACTAGTATTTTTACAGGAAACATACCTTACACAGGAAGACATAAATAAAATAAACAATAAAAATTATACAATACTAGTAAGTTCCACCTATAATCAGAAGCGAAGGGGAGTAGCAATTTTGTGGAAAAACACTACTTTAATACCTAAAATCATAAACACGTTCCATGACAACTCAGGAATGTTTTGTCTAGTGACAATATCTATCAATGAAATGATATATACATTAGTGAATATTTATTGGATACCAGGACTAGGTGTTAGAGTGGCCAAACAACACTTAGAAGACATTGTACAATATACCAAAGGCAATTTAATCATAGCTGGAGATTTCAATTGCATTATAAAAGAAACTGACACAAATACTAAAACTACATGTAAGAGATCACCTTTAACAAAGTTGTTATCTGAGTTTGTTGAAACTTTTAATATAGTTGACATAAATGAGTATGCTATCCCAGATTCACTATTCTTTACACATTTTTCCCATAGACATAATACATACTCTAGAATAGATATAGTGTACATAACAAAGGATTTAACCTCTAAATTAAATAAAGTCAAGACAATTTCATGTCCATTTTCAGACCATAACACCATAACGTTTGAGATAGACTTATGTTTCAAGAGAAGGATATCAGTAACAAGAATACCATCTTACATAACAAATCTCAAAGATTTTATATTAAAGAGACACAAACATTCCTAGATATCAATCTTACAAAAGATGTATCTGAAATATATATATGGGATGCATTGAAAGCATACCTATATGGAAGAGCGGTGGGATGGTATAAAAATAAACAAAAACAGTGGAATAAGGAATTAATGAAATTACAGTCAAAAGTAGATCATTTAAAGCTTGATATTCAAAATGGAAACACCAACTTAATAAAAGAACTAGAATATACTAATAAAAAATACTCAGAGACCCTACACCACAAAACAATGATCAACTTAGAAAAAATTAAACTATGTTACTATTCAATGAACCCTAAAAACCAACGAAGAATAGCAAATAGGACTAAAAAGATTATTAAAACAAATCAAGGAAATACATAATATAGAAACCAAAAAAAAAGTATCTGATTTAGAAGGAATACTAGAAGCTTTTAGGCTATTTTTTCATAAACTTAATAATCAAAATGAGAAAACAGAAATACATTCAGCATTGAAAGCTTTTCTCAAAAACAATGTTAAAGTTAGGTTATTAGTGGAGCAGGTACAACTAATAGATAAACAAATAACAATGACAGAACTTAAAGCTGAAGTAAATAAGCTAAAATTAAACAAAGCTCCAGGTATAGATAATATCACCCCAGAAATGTTTAAATTACTATCAAATGAGGCTTTGCTGTTGTTATTGAATGTCTTTACATCAGTTAAAAATGGTAGACATTCCTCCTTCTTGGAAGTACACATTAATATCACCAATTTTGAAACAAAATAAAGATCCCAGTGAATGTTCATCGTACAGACCCATTTCACTTCTTAATATATATTATAAAATTTTTATGGCTCGAATAAAACAATTACTACCACTTTTGCTAGAGGAGGATCAAACAGGTTTTATAAAAGATA
This sequence comes from Protopterus annectens, assembly GCF_019279795.1. NCBI lineage: Eukaryota > Metazoa > Chordata > Ceratodontiformes > Protopteridae > Protopterus > Protopterus annectens. The sequence continues at coordinate 282,754,489 of NC_056729.1, read as the reverse complement.
GGAACACTTATGACAACATTAAAATAATTCTTTCCTTAATTGATTATATAAATGTCACAAAAAAACAAAATGAATATTATTAGCTTAGACATAAATAGCGCATTTGATTCAGTGAACTGGGATTATCTGTGGTTAGTTTTAGAAGAATATGGCTTCTCAAACAACTTCACTTTGTTAATAAAATCATTATATGAAAAAGCATTGGCTTATATAAAACTGGGATCTTGTCTTTCTAAATCTATTAAAATAACTAAGGGCACAAAACAAGGCTGCTCTCTTTCTCCGTTATTGTTTGCGCTAGTCATTGAACCCTTAGCAAATAGTATACGTATGGATAAAAATATTGAAGGAATACAACTAGACAACAGCCTAGAGCTTAAAATTCAACTTTTTGCTGATGATATTTTAATTACCTTAAAAAATAATAATAGCAGTTTAAAAGCATTATGGGACTCAATTCAAAACTTTCAAAACTTTTCAAGTCTTAAATTTAATGAGAACAAAACAAATGTATTGCTTATAAATACTAATAAAAAAGATCTAAATAAAAAATACCATAAATATATCTCTACTGATAATATAATTAAATACTTGGGAATTATAATAACTAACAACCTAGATACTACAATTGAAACAAATTATAATGAGACCTTAAATAATATTAAAAATCTAATACAAAGATGGAATAAATTTTTATTTTCAATGGAAGAAAGGCTTTATATAATTAAAATGATCATATTTCCAAAAATTTTTTAGGTCATACAAGCTTGTTCTTTGCCACCAGCTAAATCGCACCTAAAACAATTAAATGATTTAATGGTAAGATTCCTATGGTATCCAAAAAAACAAGGATAGCTATGAAGTATCATCTAGATGATTGGGATATAGGTGGCATAGGTTTACCAGACATAGAAATATATTTGCATTCATCCATTATTAAAACAATATCATTATGGCTAAATACAAAATATACATCAAAATGGAAGCTAGTTCATGAGAGAATCTGGTTAAAATCAGGATTTGTAGTAGCAAATAAGTATACAGATTTCATACCAAACAATTTTCTATGGCTGATGAAGGAATATATGATGATACATAAGAATAAAAATATAAGTTCCAAATACATTACTTATACATTAAAAATTTTCCAAAATCTTATTAATAGCAATCCTGATATTAAAGCATGGTCATTTCTTTTATATCCAGTAGCGTACACACACGGTAATATAATAACATTTAATATGGAAGTAGTTAACATGCTTAAAGAAAAGGGAGTAATATATTGGCATCAATTGCTAAACTCTGGAAAACCTCTGACAATAGACCAGATTAAACGGAAATTAAATATGGAAGATAGTTCGTGGTTACATGTACAAGAATTAAGACAGTATATATTAAGCAAACAAGAAACAATGCAACCATCAATAAGACAAAATGTTCCTAACCATATAGAACATATAATATTACTAACAAATCAACCCATTACTGGAAAGGGATACTTATCATCTATTTATAAAACAAACAAAAAAATAAAAATGCATAATAATGACAAAATATGGAATTATTATAGATCAGTTAATGGACATGTGCCAAATGACAGAGATAAAAAACTAATTCTTCTCTCTCCAAAGCAGACATCACTTTCATTACTTTGGTGACTTTTTACATGGCAATTCATACACAGATCTTATGTAACCCCTCATAAAATGGAACTTATGTTTAAGAAAAATATTGGCTGCTGGAGATGTGATTTATCAATAAAAGCAGACTGGCAACATATGTTCTCTGAATGCCATTTGATTAAACCATATTGGGATAAAATAAATTATTTTCTGCAAATGGTATTCAATGATAAATTCCAGATTTCCAAATCTGTTATTTTGTTTAATGCACCTGTACCCGACTGTGTGCCAAGAACAAAATATGTAATCTTATGGACTCTCCTAGCTATTGCAAGGAAGAACATTACATCAAACTGGAAATCCAAAGCTTCTCCAACTTTTAAGCAATTCATGAATATGGTGTCAGCAGTATCGCAATTAGAAATGAACACTATTAAAGGAAGAACTGAAAGAACTACATCATTATATGTAGCATGGCAAAAAGTAACTGAAATACTGGAGAATAATGACTGCAGCAGATTATAATCAGGAAACAATTGTATAGAAAGTCAATTATATGTCAACAATAGACACCCTTGTAAATACTTTATTTTGGTTTTAATGTTTGATATCTGTTTAGAGGTTTTAGCCTACCTTTTTAAATAATTTGTAAATACTTCATTGTCATAAATAACCTGCATTCATGTTTTCTTGTTTTTGGAAATGAATAAAAATATTTAAAAAAAAAAGAAAGTATTGGAAGTTGGGGGGGGGTCTTTTTTTTTTTTTTGGACCCAGGATTCTGTGACTGCTAGAATGTTTGGGTTGTGCTGGGAAAGAAAAGCACTTATATGATCTAACTTTTTCTGATGAGCACTGAGGGAGTGCACAGGCAAGTGCAGGAAGGGAGTAGTTCTAATGTTGAGAAAAGGGAGTTGTTGGGCCTAGGTTGAGTTCAGTTTTACTCTTAAAAAGTATTATAGAGGCTAGTCTGAGATTTTTGGTGTTTTTAGGAAGAGAGAAAAATGTTTTTGAGTCTCAGTAATCATATAAAAGAGTGATTCTGATGGTGGTGATCTGGGTAATAGGTTTGGACTAATTATTGGATAGTTGTGGTAGTGGTTTGTTGGTGAGGGAAATACATAGCTACATAATTGATTGTGTAAGTGTTTTTGAAGATGTTTGTTATTGGTAGTAGAGATGAGGAAAGTGAATAGGAAAGAAGGAAGAGGTAGAATAGGGTAAGTTGTGGAAAGAAGAACATATTACTGATTGGATGTGTGTTTTGTTTGTACAGGAAGTTGTAAGTGGGAGTTAAAACTTTTGTAGCACTGACTATGAGAGTAGTGAAATAAGAGGGTTATGTGGTATTATGGTGGTGTCTTTAAGATGTGCGTCTTGAGGATGTGACATTGGGTGGAGAGCAGAGAAAAAGTATAATGGGTGGTCGGGGGGGTGGCTAGGGAATTTGAGGTGGAAGGAGAGCAAAGTGGGACACAACTCCCACTGGCTTGGGAGTTAATCAGTCAAGGCCTATGTCTAGCAGTGAGCTCAAAAAGGATAGGTACAAATGCATGAACTGTTCAGAAAGGAGAGCTTGAAGAAAAGAGTCAGTGCTAATAACTGTATGACAGTAAAGCAGTGTGTGTTGTTCCACCTTAATGAGGTAGGCTCACCCTAAAGGTAATGTATCTATTGAGTTAGAAGTGTTTTGAAGGGAAGAGTCAAGCAAGGAGCAGCCATGGAGATACCTCCTGCTTTAACATAGTTATAAAAAAGAAAAAGTAGAAGTGTAAGACACTAATCACAGTTGTCAGGATAAGTGGGAAATGCACTTTATGTTTTTTTTTTTTTCTGTTTTTGCTTGCTTTTCCTTTGCTAAGGTGCCTGTGTGAAGTGTTTGGGTAGAATAGAATTACAGTGTGAGGACGGACCCAGGTAGCTTGACAAAGAAGTGAAATATTATAACTGTAGGCAGGGAAGAATGACCATGGCTGACTTGCTGGGGTTGGAAGAGACAAATTGGTGATATTACTTCCATATATATATATATATGTTCTAAGTGACTGTCTGTGCACAGTCCGGAGGTTTGTGGGGAAATTTAAAGAAATAATGACCACTGTTGCCAGCCCAAAACTATATATAATGACCTATGTAAACCTCTGATGTTTGGGGGAAATTAAAGAAATAATGGCATCTTCCCCACCCCATTCCCCCCCACATTTACTACAGTGACCTTCTGTGCACATCTCTTAGCAGGGCCAGTTTTAGACAAGGTGGGGATCAGGGCAGAGACCACTCCTATGCCCCTGTCAAAATCTGGTTATGCTGCCTTAGGGTATGCGGGCAGGCAGTCCACTAGAAGCTGTGAAGATCTGGGTGTTCTGTGATCTATTTTACGTCTTATTTTTTAAATTAATTGTTATTTTGTTTGAGAGATGACTGATTAAATTGAACAAATGTGTTGCTTACTTTCACCCAAACAACCCCTTTAAAGAACTCTACCCAAACGTCAAGTTTTTCTTTCCAAAAATTGATTTTCCTTCCCTGTAATCCAACACTAAACATGTTACATACAGAAAAAGCATCATTGAATAATTATTCAATTTGTTTTATGTCTGAGCTTATTTCTGTTTGCATTTCTTTCCTGTATTTGTCTCACTGTCTGTTACATCACAAAGGCTAATAAGATTGGCAAAGTAATTGGGTTATGTCATTTATTCCAACTACAGAGTCATTAAGTAAACAATGTCTCTTAAACATTGGCATTTAAATGTGCCTCATCAATCATAGATTGCCAGCATCACATCTCGGATAAATATTGTTGCCTGGAGTATGAACAAAAGCAAGGCTTTCAAGCTTAGTTTTCAAATGCAAATGAATAACAGAAAAACTCACGCATTTTTTCTTATTGTCTTTCAATTTAATAAGACAAAAAAAAAAAAATAATCCTTCTCATTCTCTTATTTTCTATTAGTATTTGATTTTGCATGTTTCTTTAGGTGTTTTGTTGCAACATTTTTGCATTTCATACAGTTTTGTTGAACCAAGTCAGTGAGCTGGGAAAGGACAATTGACAACAAAGACTATATTTCTAACTATAACATTAAAAACTGAATGCAACACAAGATCTCAGCCCAAGTAACACCTATTAATCACAGAGATCAGATGCCTCACATTTGAACATTAAAATACATTTCTTACTTTGAAAAGAGCAATTAATTCATCTATTTTTAAGCCAGTTATTGAAACATTACTTAAAATGTTGTATCAGAGGTGGCCACTAATGAAAATCAAAGGAAGCAAAGTAATTAAAATTGCAGATTGATGCTGACAGTCAGTGGGCTGACATTTTGTGTTGTAGTAAATGACCCTTTCTTCATAGGGTTGTCTCTCTCTCTCTCTGTCCCTCTAATATGACATCAGAAAGGCAAAGACATTGACTGCAGAACAAAATTGTGATACCCAGGACATTTTGAGGTATAACAAATTGGAAAATAACAATGTATTGTGACAGAGACATTAGTAATGCAGAAAAGTCCAAGACATGCTGAAAAACCTATGTTGTTTTTTTCAGTTATTGAGAATGGTTCTCCTTTTAAGTAGGTATAGCCACTTGTGTACAACTCGGACATCTGCTGTGATAAGAGAATGGCCATGGAATGTGTTTCATCTTTGCTCCCCACATTAAAGTATTCCAAGTTGCTTAACACAAATCACAGCAGCTCAACAAAACCAGAATAATAAGCAAACAGCAGAGAGTTAGTCATTTTCCCCTACAGACGGCTCCAAGGATAACTTATTTGTCTGAACATATTATATACTCAGTTAAGTAGTCCATTGCACTTCACATAAATGCATGTTAGTCGTGCAAAGCTCAATAGTAACTGTTTAAACCAAGCAGATGAAAAAAGAGTTAGTTACTTTCATCCAGACAACCCCACACCCCCTCCAACAGTTATAGCAAATTCTCTGTACAATTCAGGTGTCTGACTAATAACAGGTAATATATTTCAATGTTTATCCACTCCCTTGTCAGACATTAAAGTATTCCAAGTTGCTTCACACAAAATCACAAAGCCAGAATAATGAGCAAGCAGCAGCTAGTTATTTTCCACCAGACACCCTAGCAATTATAGCTACATTGCTGTACATATCTGAGATGACCGGCTTTATACAAACACATATTTTCTTTTAAAAGCCACCTACCATATTGCTTAATTCTGTGTGATTTTTGTCGCATGTTTTTCTAGTATTTTTTAGTTGTATGGCAAATCAGAGGATTACAGTTAGTCAGTAGTGCAAATCTAAGTAGTTGTAGCCACTTTTGTGTACAACTCGGACATCTGCATCATGATCATTCAGAATTATCATCTTGATGTGCAAAATGTGTAATTATAGTAATATTTCAAGTAAATTATAGACTTATTTAAATTTTCCCTGATTTTTGGGTCATTTTCCCCTGCCCTATACCTTATTTGTTTTGTTCAGATCTATCTGCCCCAAAATATCCAATCACTATCGGTATTAAAAAAAAATACTTGCCTTACCATAGGTTCATAGGTAGATACTAGGCTGTCTAACCTAGGGCATTTATAAGCCTAGCCAGAGTGTATTTGGCTTCCACCTCCCTATTAGAATAGCCTACTGTGCCTCTGTAAAGTAGGTCACAGAAGGTACCCTTTTAAGATTAGTTTACTGTGTCTCTGTCTAGCAGGGACACAGAAGAGATCCCAGGGGTGATAGAAACCTCATCTTCTGTCTTCAACCACACTCAAAGCACCCTTCACATTACACTAAACATTACAGTTTCCTGCTGTTTCTCACCCAGGGAGGAGAGACCAAACAATGTTCAAGTGTAACATGACTTGAATGGTCACATCAACTACAGCACACCTCCTCCTTGGACACCTGCCTTGCCATGAGTGCATTTTCTATAAACAGGAACACCTTAGAAGTAGTAACAACAACTCTTCCTTCAGAATGTAACTTTAGTCTAGGTTTTGTCATGACATTTAACTTGGACTTTAGCTACATTAGAGATATAGTTTGCAAAAACTGGAATATTCTCACGGAAGACAAGGAATTAGTAGCGAAATTGGGGCCTTCTCCTAAATTTATTTTGAGAAGAGCTGCCAGTTTTAAAAATCTTCTCAAACGAAACACTAAATCTAACTAAATTTATGCAGGAATGAAGCAATGCAGGAATTGACATTACTGTAGGTACATGGATGTGGGCCTCACAACAATAGTGAACAATAATAAGATAACCTGTAGAATAAAACACAACTGTAACTCTAAGATGGTGGCTTATTTAGCCAAGTGTCAGTTGTGTGAATCATTCTACATAGGCAAAACAGAAAGAAGGCTTAAGGATAGAGTCTACAAACATGTATATAGTATCAGTAGACAAAAAATGGAAAATGCTTTGGCAAAGAATATCTTTATGAATCCTGAACACACATTTAAATTTTGAGTTATAGATCAGGTGGCACAGAATCCTAGGGGAGGCCCCATCCAGTTAGATCTTGAAAGACTAGAACTTATTTGGCAAATTCGATTTTATGCCTACAACCACTCAGGACTCAATGATATGTGTTCCATAATGTATATTTTGACATTGAAAAGTCTAATGAGATAGTATTGGGGACCTTTCCCCTAAATATACTTCTACATTTTTAAGTTTTTTTTTCATACTCACTGTTCTATTAAATTGTTGGACAGAAGGTTAACATATTTTTGTTTTAACTAGTGTAATTTGTGGATTTTAGAAATATTAACATGGTCATTTTAAATATATGCTGTTATTTCTTAAATAGATGTGACTAGCGCTTTTAGCTGGGATGTCGTGACTTACTGAGGAGGATATTTAAACTGTTTCTTGTGAATGAAGCACTTGTATCTGATGAAGTTTGACTATTTGGTGTGGACGAAAAGCACTTTATAATAAATTAATTTGTTGTTCCAGGCATGGTGCCTTATTCTTTGGGGTTTTGTAGCATTTTTGCTATCTTGAAAGTTAAATTTGTTTTTGCATTCAATACATTTTTTTTCTTTTTTTGCAGAACTTGTTTACATTTGGGTTCTACCTCAGAAGGCTTGTTGTAAATTTGGCATTGCATTTATTTTGAATGGGGACTGATGCATTGGTGGGGCTTTCTACATGAGTAGAATTTGGCATTAAACAATTCTGTAGAAGCAGTGGGGGTCACTGGATTGGAAGGAGATTTTGAATTTAATCAAGTTATTACTCAGTTTTAGTAGGTTAGCCTTAGCATAATCTATGAATACTGTGGTATTGGAAAATGCATGTGGCTTCAGTCTTATGGTGAATGTGACTGATTTTGTGGTCTAATTTGACCTAGGAGGAAGTGACAGTTTGTGGCGACCAAGCTGCCCCAAGTACGATTTTCTGGGTTTTATCATCCCTTGTTGGGGTGTGGACAAACTGATCCACATAGTTTGTGATGATGAAGTCAAGAAGTTTCTAGGCATATATGTTTTGAGGATGTGTAAGTTTCCCAGTTAATGGAGGGGTGATTGATGTTACCTAGGAGAATGGTCTTTGGCTTAATATATACCTCCATACTAGTTAGGAGGTGTGGGCTGAGGGGGACATGGAGGGGTTCCTGTAGTTAGGTATGATATAATAAGGCATTTTATTAATAACAAGTTTAATGTAGAAGAGTTCCAGATCATTATGTTGTCTTAAGAAGTCTGGAGATAAAATGCTTTCTAAAGGCTATGGGAGACACTGCTGCCTTTAGTCCTGTTATCTAATGCAGTGGGCCTGCATGTATGCTGGTCATTGGAACCCTGCAACAATGGAGTGCTGTCATTGGTCTTGATCCAGGTCTCGCTGATGATGTATATATATTGATGTTTTCCAGTTGAAGGAATGTTTGTGGTAAGTGGCGGTTTTGTTTAGGCTCATTGTACTGGGGAGCAGTACCTATGTTATCTGGATACTGTTTTGTTTTAAAGAGAGCTTTAGAAGACTGACATTGCCTACAAAATGACACTATGAGGTGGAAAAGGGTTTTGTTGATATACAAAAGTTTTGGGGGAGGCAGTTGCAGACTCTGTCTGGCAAAGCAGTTTAGACAGTCTACCATCTCTTCTCAGGTAGATATATGTTGTACCCCCCTTGGAATGACACTGGAAGCTAAGCCAGTTGTTGAAGTCTGTAATCTTTTGTTCATATTGTGGTAGAATACTGATCAGGGCTAGGTTTATATCTGCCTCTTTTATGCATTCTGTAAGTTCCATCGTGTCTCTCTTCATATGGTCCAAGGAGGTATATGTTAGGTCATTTACATCAACATGTGATATGACCATCCTATTTATACTTGTGGTTGGAGAAGGCTCTAAGGTCAACAGAGACTAGGCTGTAGACTAGGAAGTTGGCTGGAAAGAGAACATGATTTCAAGGAAATACAAAATAGTTTGAAGAATGGCAAAGCCTCAAAACCACATGTGTGAGGGCTATAGAATAAATGTGCAGCTCAGCCAGCTATGGAAATACGGTATATAAGGAAAACTGAACAGGAGAATCCATGGTATGAATATCTTGTTCTACACAGATAGCCTTTATGCCCTATCTTTGTATTCTGTCTCTTACAGGTTACTGAGAGGTAATCTATGCCTGGCATATAAGATCCTCAGATCCAGCTCTAATGGATCTCTTGCACATCCACAAAACAAACAGCTCCAGAAACACTAGCTCTAAGGACCTGAACCTTGCCTGCAACATAAATAGAACATGCTGGAGAGAGAAATATGAATCTGAAAGGATCCCCACACTGTGGAATAAGCCACCCATAGACGTGAAGTGGAATTTTCTCCTTGACCAAGTTCAAACAAAATGTTGTTCATTGGATGGGAAATCACAGATTCACCCCTGGCCTGGTCCCCATGTCTCAGATGGACAGTAGTCGACAGTAAGTAAATTAATCCCAAACTCACACAGATACACACACACACACACACACACACACACACACACACACACACACACACACACACACACACACACACAGACACACACACACACCTACACCTTTTAGCTTTCGCCTTACTAACATACTCCACCATGTAGGTGTCCAAGGTACTTGAGGAGAAAACTTCGGTTTGGGTTGCATAGCTAGGTTTATAAAGACCATGGTGGTCATTAGCCTAGTATAAGCCATGAATCTATGAAAACAAAATGGAGGAGTGATGCAGAGATGCATGAAGGGTGTGACATACAACACAATCACCAATGTTAATGACTGCAGAGAAATGCCACTGTACATGCACAAGAGTAGTGGAATTATGATGTGGATTGCTGCAGCTTTCATGAAAAGTGCATATGCAACAGGCAATTATTGTCACTAGTAGCCACAATAGTGTATGTTGATACCTTTGGAGGGGTCATGTCATCCAATCTCACTTATTTCATGGCCTTCATGACACTAACACTGCAAACTGATACTGTGGCATGTGGATAGAGACACCAAACCATGGCTGGCAGATGTGTTGGCCTTCTCTGCAGGACCATGGGAGTTATAGATTACATATCCCTGTGATACAAATGTGATACAAAAGGTATACCTTGAGTGTAAGTGTATTGACTGCTGACTTGGTATGGGGTTACTATTCTTTATGCTGTATTTTCCTCTGTTTTTGTTCTATGTAACTATGGGCAGGAGGCTACTTTATGACTTGTTTTTCACATTCCTTTTTGTTTTTGCACAAGTTCTGTGGCCATGAGACCTGTCAGATAACTTGTTTTGCACATTCCTTGATGTTGTAAAGTAACCACAGGAACTAGCAGGCTTACTTGGGGCATTCCTGGGCCTCCCGCCTATGCCTATGTTTTGTTTCAACATAATCTTTGTTAATCCTGTGTGTCTCAACACACACAGCTTTTAAAATATGGGACTTCCTGCTCAGTTAGACAGAAGCCTCACCTGTTGAGTGGACGCACTGCCCAGGGACTTTCCCAATAGAGACTCCAGTCTGGCTGAAAGGGGGCTTCCCAGTCGAAGTGTTGGCATGGATGAAGCACTTAACTTTTTGGTGATGTATTAATTCTGTTATTTCTTGATATACTATGATGAATTGCTTTATTTAAGTTATACGATGCTGTTTTATATGTATTGTCTAATTTTGCTGTAATAAAGTGACTATTGCCTGACTTCTTTGTCTTGATCATTTCTGATCCTGCAAAAATTAAACTCATTAGGCAGTACATTTTATCTATAGGATCCGAAATGTTTACGAAAAAGACTAAAGATATTGCAGCTGCAAATATTGAAATTCCGGGATGGGATGCTGCTCCCTATGGGGTGCTGGCCACTGAGTGATCTTGTAATACAGGTTTGAGTGAAAATTGGGATATGCGTTTAAAAGATGCAGAACCTCAGTCTGTTATAAACATGATTGCAATTGGTAGGTGGGGTTGGATTTTGTTAGCCACTTACAGAAAACATCAGGAAAAGCCATCTAACGTAAATCAAATTGTACAACTAGAAAAACAGATATGTGAATTGCAAAATCAAATTGTAATATTAGTGTCAAAATTGATTAACGGATAAAGTGGACACGTACCAAAATGTTTCTGAAAAAGCTGCAGTATGTGTAGCACAGTGCAAATATCGGAAAAGAAGGGGTAAAATTAATAAAAGGAAAGTAAAAATGAGTCTCGCTAAAGCAGGGAAAGATTAGGACCCCAGTCATTAGGATGGGGAATATCTGGATTTCTTCAGATCCCTCTGATCATTCTGATTCTAATGAAAATGCTCCTGATAATTATGCAACTAAACCAATACTCAAGAGAAAATTCCAGTCCGCACCTAATACCCCTGATGAATTGTCAAATGCATTAGAAGATTTTACTCAGCAAGAAATAGGTGACATATATATGACAGATTTAAACAAAAAAAACCAGGAGAAACTTTGATAGCATGGGTGGTTAGGTTATACAAAACAGGGGCTGCCAGTGTTAATCTGGATGCTCATGATTCTCAGACATTTGACCCAAGAATACAGGATCATTTTAGAAGTAATACTAACCCAAATATGACTACATTAATGCAGCTGGTAGTGGAAGGGTGCAATGCAAAATGCCCCATAGAGGTTGATTGGCTTCCTAATGATGAACCTTGGTACAGTTTGAGGAATGCAATTCAGCGTATCAAGGAAGAGGGAATGAAAATTGATATTTTTATAGGACAAGCAGATGCATTAATAGATTAAGGAAAGATCAAGGAAAGATATGTTTACTGCCCACCTTAGGGATGGGGTGAGTAAGGATAAAATCGATGGGATAAATACTCAGAGTATGTGGGATCTCTATAAAAAGAGGATTAAATAAAAAGAATGATGAGGACAAGTATATCGGTAAGCAAGAAGTGCAAGTGTCAGGAAAGGAAAAGGGGAATCCGTTAGGGACTCAAGGGATTCAGTTGAGCAAACAACCCTACTACTCCAGCCTCAGTAGTATCCTGATTTATTGTGGGCAACTGATATTAAATTTGATTAGGAAATTTACCATACTCCAGTGGGGGGATGGGCTTGTAAAGATGCACAACCTTATGTAGATCTTGTAGTTCATTGGCATAATAAAAATGAGCAAAGAGTCCAAGCCCTGGTTGATACCGGAGCAGAGGCCTCTTTAATTTATGGAATTCCAAACTTGTTTAAAGGGCAGCATGTCACTATTACAGGATTAGGAGGGAAAAAAATGAAGCTGTTCAAATAGTACTTGAAATGAAAATAGGGCAGTTACCAAAAATAAATATCCTGTTTTGATTTGTACCTATTCTGGAACATATAATTGGAATTGACATATTGAAAGGGTTGACATTGGATCTTGCAGATGGCCAATATTGATTTGGCACAAAACCGTACATTTCAGCTATGTCTGCTGTGGTGGGGCATGTTAAAATTCCACCGATAGTTACCTTAAGATTTACTGTTTGCAGGTGTTTTAAAAATGACCACTACTGCATGGAACAATGTAGTATGGCTGGTGAAGCAAAGTGATGGTTCGTGGAGAATAACGGTAAATTATTGAGAACTGAATGAACATACTCCTCTAACGTCTGCAGTTCTGGATGCTATCACATTGATTGAAAACATACAGAAACACTAGGGAACTTGGTATGCTGTAATTGACTTGGCAAATGCTTTACTCACCATACCAATATCGGAGAAGAATTATGATCAGTTTGCTTTTACTTGGCAAGGTAGGCAGTATACTTTTACAAGATTACCTCGGGGTTACAGAAACCAACAGATGCAAGGATAAAGCACCTCAAAGAGAACAAATCCAATGGCAAAAACAAACTTACGAGGCGACACCATGGTATAGGCACACAAAACTCTTTATTCCAACAAGTATAATCCAAACGTTAGCTCTTTCGCGTTACGCTTCTTCAGACTTAATAAAAACACAGTAACCATCCATTTACATAGTACAAAATATTCTATCAGAGCAAAGCACTAATTAAAAATGTAAAATGATTAAATTAACCCTTGGGGTTCAGTTAAAAACTTAAAACATATATGGCTTACTTGTAAAGCATTATATATAACCTGTCTGCGAAAAATAATGCATCTGTGAGCATGAGTTCTGAAAGAAATGTATAAAAATATATACATATGGGAAAAAATATATATATATATAAAGAAGATGTGTATTCCTAATGAGGTTGGACTTGATTTTACTAGGTTATTTTTAAATATTGAAGGAGTTCCCAATGATAGCATAATGCGATGTAGCATGCTGTTTGACATGATTCTAAATAATAGTGTTTTTTTCTTTTAAGAATGATTATTTCCTGCAAATCAAAAGAGTGGCCATGGGCACTCCATGCGCCAATTTCTACGCCAACATTGTGATGGCATATTGGGAGGCTAACTATATACTGTACAACAAAGAATTTATGAAACGCATACCATATTACAAACATTTTGTGGATGGTGTGCCTTATTTGGGATGGGCCACTCGCTGAATTTGAAAAGGTTTTGACATTCATAAATTCAACTGCAGAGTTTTTAGAATTTGTAGGTAATTTTTCTTATGAGAAAACTGAATTTTTAGATGTACTCTTAAAGAAGCAAGGAGACATGATAGAAACAGAAATGCTCAGAAAAGAATGTAAAAAAAATAATATACTACATCGAGACAGTATGCATCCGACACATGTATATAGGAATATTATACAAGGTCAGGAATTGAGAATTTCTAGACTGACTACTTCAGATGATGTATGTAAGAGTATGCTGAATAAGTTTGAGAAGGAGCTTTTAGATAATGGACATAGGGAAGTAGAAGTAGTATTTTAAGGAATAATGAGTTTATTGATAGGAAGAAAAATGGAAGACAGTTTTTTTAGATTTGACAGAAAATAATACAAGAAACAATATACAGCATGATGTTAGGGTTATTATTCCCTATTCTAACAAGAATAAGAGAATAAAAGATGTCATCACTAAGAATTGGAGTATTTTAACCACTGATGATAAAGTTACTGGAGTGGTAGGTGTGAAGATAGATGAAGGCTGCCAGCCTAGCTAGATAGAATTTTGTAGATAATTCTGTCATTTGTAAATATTATTATAAATAAAAAATATATATATTATTATTGTAAGCCACAGGCTTATTCTCTTAAATGTGAAAAGACTGTATTGGATGTTGAGCTGAAAAAATGTAACAACAGTGCACTCTGCTGTAAGAAAGCTGATAAGTCAAGCATTTCATGACTGTCTTCGATCTCAGGGCTGAGATGTCTGGATGAAGGAATTCTCGCTATTGTTTTGAGACCAGAGTTAATTGCAAGAATTTGCATGTATAATTTATTGTATTGCTCTGGCTTCCTGACCAGCTGTAGCTATTAACCTTTGAGTTTCTGTTAGCCTGGGAGTCAGAAAGAAATTATGTAATTTGAAATTAATCAGTGATACTGATATCAATTTAAGGACAGAAAGAATGAGGGTATTTGGCATTTGTCTTGAAAACATCCAACTCACCAATATCTGCCTGTGTTCTGTATGTAAGTAGGATCTTAGACTTTAGTGTTTCTCTTAGAAATAGCTAGGAAATAGGAAGATTAGACTGTTTTTCTGTGTTGATGTCAGAACAAGTCTACTGTATTATTTTAAGCATTTTCCTGTGATCTCTGAACTCTTGACTAGCACTGTATAGCAAGAAGTATTGTCTTGTGTTTTTATTATTTATTATTCAATATTTTTAACCCTTTCAATTGTGGCTGTTTTGTGTAGAAATAATTTAAGCTCTAGGGTACATTACATATATATAGTGATACTGTCCAAGTCACTCCAAATAAGCCTTGACTGTTCACTTGCACTTATAATTTGGATAATAATATTGCACAGTAGAATTGGACACCCTTTGATAAGGGCCTTTTTAGTAGCTGATAAATATTAGTGGGTGGTGGCAAGTGGTACTACCGTATAGTCTGGGTAAAAGTGGTACAGCTGAAGAACCTGTGCCAGCCTTCCTCAGGAGTGTCTGTGTGGCTGTATATAACTCTTGTCTCAATGTGTATGTGTGTATGCGTGTGTGTGTGTGTGTGTGTGTGTGTGTGTGTGTGTGTGTGTGTGTGTGTGTGTGTGTGTGTCAGGTACTTGGGCAGGGACACAAAGCACTGGTTGGACAGAGAGGGTGCTGGAGGTTTTAGCTTGCCCACTAGGCTGAAATCTGGACCCTATAGCTGTGCCACTGGAGTCTTATTGGGAACCTGGAGAGAAAGGGAGAAACCAGCTCCAAACTGACTGTGATCTCTGTGTGCTCTCCAGGGAAATGGTACTTTACTGTGTGTGTATCTATTATTCTTTCCCTATATGGACACCTCTCACTGGTGTTAGTGGTGAGAATTAAGGCTCATTGGTTACTGGGCCAGTGCACGGGCTTCACAGTAGGTTTGAGGCCTAAATACACATATAAGAATAAGAAATCTTTAGAGACTTTTATGTTATGAGAAAGAGAATAATGTTAGACCTCACTCAGTACATCGAGGGACGTTTCCATGTAGAAATTGCAGATTTTGTGCCTATATGGCAAATGATAATGTTTTTATACATCCTATTATGCATTGGAAATATGAGTTCTATCACTATCCTGACTGCACAACACACAATTTAGTTTATTTAGCTACTTGTTAAGTGTTCATCATTCTATATAGGAAAGACAAAAGAACCCTGAGGGAAAGAGGGAGAGAACACTTATACACAATAAATAGAGAATATGAGACAAACACTTTAGCTAGAAACAGTGTGTAATGATCTTGCTCATAAGTTTTTATTTCTAGCTATTGAATTGACTAATATAAGCAATAGACTTGGCAATCTTAAAAATCACACTGCGAAACAAGAAGTTAAATGGGTCATCAGACTACAAGCTGACAAAGCTTGTGGTCTGAATGATAGTTTCCCTAAAGCCATTCTTAGTAGACAGACCTGTTACTCATTAAGAAGTTATAACACATCTTTATTTATACACACACCCACACACACATATCTATATATATATATATATATATATATATATATATACATACGTACGTACATACATACATTCATTTTTTCATATGTATATATTTTTATACGTTTCCACAGACAGGTTATATATAATGCTTTACAAGTAAGCCATATATGTTTTATTAAGTTTTTAACTGAACCCCAAGGGTTAATTTAATCATTTTACAGTTTTAATTAGTGCTTTGCTCTGATAGGGTATTTTGTACTATTTAAATGGATGGTTATTGTGTTTTTATTAAGTCTGAAGAAACGTTCGTGTCTGAACCCGAAAGCGCTAACGTTTGGATTATACTTGTTGGAATAGAGAGTTTTGTGTGCCTGTACCATCTTGTCACCTCGTGAGTTTATTACCTCAGGGTTACCTACATAGCTTAACCATATGTCACAGGGTAGTGGCTGAACATCTTGATGAAATGCAGGTTCCAAAGGATATACAAATATCTCATTACATAGATGACATTCTGATTCAGGGATCAGATGAAAAGAGAGTGCAAGAACAATTGCAAAAAGTAATTGTACACATGAAATCAAAGGGGTGGGGAATTAATCCTGCTAAAATCCAAGGGCTAGCTCAAACTGTCAAGTTTCTGGGTATCCAAAGTCATCACGGGTACAGAGAAATTTTACCAAAAGCTAGACAAAATATTTTAGAACAATTGTTTCACAAATGGATTCCTGAAAATAATTGGATAAAGTTATCATCTGATAAAACAAAATGTACTGATAAATATTGTATTGGACAGATAGTTCCTTATAATGTTACTGATACTAGAATAGTGTGTGAATTTTTGGTATTACCCTTAGTATTTGGACCTCCTAGATATCCTTTTCAATACTGGCTACCACAAGTGGAAGGAAATTATCTGGATTTCTCTAACAGAACACACAAGCTGGAACATTGCACCGGTGGACAGACTAATCTTTGGACACGATTCTCCGGTATATGAACCATGTTTTCTTCAGTGTTCAATTAACATATGTGAATGGACTATATTGCCTTCCACTTTTGAAATGTTTACTGAAGTTGCTCCAGAATGTATATGTTTAGTAACTAATCAATCATTGTCATATAATCTTGGTCATCCTTTTGTAGGATGTTTAAGTAATAATACATATTTGATTTGGCATAATGAAACTTGTTTTCTCCTGAGATTCATACTGGAATATCTTTTCTCTGGCTGCCAGAAGCTCTGTATTATCCCAACCTCACCTTTTCATTGAATTCATTGCATACAGCAATTAATACTCA
The DNA here is from genome assembly GCF_019279795.1 of Protopterus annectens. Lineage (NCBI taxonomy): Eukaryota > Metazoa > Chordata > Ceratodontiformes > Protopteridae > Protopterus > Protopterus annectens. The sequence goes on along the minus strand of NC_056729.1, from coordinate 282,737,092 downwards.
TCAGTTACAAAAACATTTACAGATTGTAAATGCCAGTATAGTGCATCATGACATGAACAGTATAATTGTGGGTGATTAAAATTGATTCATTTAGCAAGAAAGACTGAATCAGATACAGCACATAACTGGTGGGATACATTCACCGGATGGTCATCATCAGTAACCAAAATGTTAAATTAGATAATACGCCCCATATTAATAATATTAATAATACTAGTTTCATTAACTATTTTGAATTACTATGCTGTTTAACATATCGTAGATACAAAAAGGCTTCTCAAATTATTACTTTCCTATACCTAATTCAGTAGTCAAAGGACTGAATGTGATACGAAAGGGTATACCTTGAGTGTAAGTGTATTGACCATTGACTTGGCATGGCAAAACTAATATAGTAAAAGGTTAATATTCTTTATGCTGTATTTTCCTCTATTTTTGTTCTATGTAACTATGGGAATGAGGCTACTTTATGACTTGTTTTTCACATTCCTTCTTGTTTTTGAGACTACTTTATTGTTTGTTTTACACATTCCTTGTTTTTGCACAAGCTCAGTGGCTCTGAAACCTGGCAGATAACTTGTTTTGCACATTCCTTGATGTTTTCAGGTAACCATAGGAACTAGCAAGCTTACTTGGAGCATTCCTGGGTGTCTGGCCAATGCCCAATGCCTATGTTTTGTTTCAACATAGTCTTTACTAATCATGTGTGTCTCAACACACACAGCTTTTAAAAGATGAGATTTTTCTGCTCAGTCAGACAGAAGCATCACCTGTGGAGTGGATGCACTGCCCAGGGCCTTTCCCGATATAGACTCCTGCCTGATTGAAAGGGGGCTTCCCAGTCAAAGTGCTGGCAAGGGTGAAGCTTTTAACTTTATCTGTGATGTATTAATTCTGCTATTTCTTGATATACTATGATGAATTGCTTTATTTAAGGTATAATTTGTTTTATATGTATTGTCTAATTTCACTGTAATAAAGTGACTATTGCCTGATCTTCTTTGTCTTGATCAGTTCTGATCCTGCTAAAATTAAACTCATTAGGCAATGCAATCCCACTGTGTACTAACATGTCTGACTTTATGTATACTGGCTACAGGGACATTTCAGTGACCAAAAGGGAGGGGACACGGTGGGGGTGCGCAAGGCATATACCTTCATAATATACCATCAGTTTCTATATGCCACAGCAGGTTGAAGAGTATATGTGGTTTCCATGTACCTCAGTGGTGAGAGCCAATAACATGCATGATTTTTATGGTATAGTCTCCTTCCCTTAATTGCAAGGGGCCATAGATTCTAATGATATTGAAATAAAGGCCCCACCTGTTGCATTACAAAGAAAGTATGTGAGCCACAAAGGTTATCACTCCTTCAACTGCCAGATGGTCTGTAACACACAGGCTATTATCTATAAATATGTCTGCAGACCACCCCAGCAGTTACTATGACTCCTACATGGCAGACATGTGACCTTTGTCAATGGTTTGTAAGGCGGTGACTTTTTCTCATGGGTATTTTATTGCCAGTGGCCCTGGAGCCTTGGTTGATGACACCCATCAGAAGTCCATAGATTGTGAAAGACCACGGATATACATATGCCCTATCACAAACACGTGCAGCAATGGAGCATGTGTTTGGGTTGCTGAAGGCACACTTTCACTGCCTAGATGTACTTGGTGGTGCTCTGCAGTATGACACTGGCACTTATGCTAAGATATTTTCAGTGTGCAATGTTGCACAGCATGACAATTAGGATATAATTGCAGCAGGGAGGAGATTTCAGAAGAGCATCTTCCAACACACCAGGCAGTGAGAGGTGAGACAGACTAGGAGTTAGTGGAGGACCAAGCAGTAGGGTGCTAAACAAGCTAGACAGTGGTATGTGCAGTTTGCCATGACATTGGCAAAGAAGCAGTGGCTGGCACATAACTTTGGCCCATGATAAAACATGTAAACTACAGTAATATGTTATTCCTGCAAAACCAATACTAGACTACACTTAACCCATGCATAGACTGACCACAGTGTCCATCAGACAAAGCAACCCAAGCAATAAAGCATCTGTCTATATTTGTTTATCAGAATAGTGCATAGATCAGTATGGACCAATTTTTGGCTTAGCCTAAGCAAAATACACAAACAAAAAATACAGAAATGTAAGCAATAACAGAATAGTTCAGGGTAACTACACAGAAAAAAAACCTGTGGATCTACATTCCAGTGAACAAGCATAGTGCAATGCACACACAACCAGTGTAATGTACAATACATATATTCATTTCTAAAATGGGTCATTGGTCTTCACTGAATCTTGAGAGAGGAGGAGACTTGGAAAGGAGATAGTCTAGGTGATATCCTGTGTAGAAGCAAAAGCATTTAGCTTGGATGACGAAGTTCTTTTTTGAGTTGCATTCTGAATTTGGAATAAATGTTAATTTCCTTAACCTTGATGGGGAGAGCTTGCCAAAGGGTATGTGCTTGAGAGAAGGAAGCATGTTCACTGTCCTGGAGTTTGGTTCTAGGGGTAATGAGATTTGCTGTAGCTTGTGAGTAGTGTCTTGGGTTGTATGAGGAGTTTTTTTTTTTCATGAAATCTAGCTGCAAGGGAAGTAAATGTGTAGAGTTGGGATCCTAAAAGTAGGTTAGATCTTTATGGGTAGCCATTTGGCTTTTTCTAGAGTGATACAGTTATGCTCACAGAAATGTGAGTTTGTAATGAATCAGCAGATGCTGTCAGAGAATGTCTGGAGTGTGGCATTGTTTATCTTGGAGGCAAAGGCAAAAATTGGAAGCCCGTATTCGAGTTGAGAAAGGAGAACTTTGTCAATGGCTGCTCCGGCTTGTTAGGATAGAAAAGGAGAGAACTTTGACCCAGAAGAGGAGGGAGATTATTTTTGCTTTCACTTTGTCTATGTGTTAATGGAAGCTTAGTGACTGATCAAGCCATAGTCTTAGGCATTTGAAGGAGGAGGATCTCTATGGCATAGTTGTATAGGTCAAAGATAGTCTGAGTCAGGTGCTTGGTGAATTTTCTTCGGAGCTCCAAAAAAGCATAGTTTTGATCTTGGTGGAGTTGAGAAGTAGTGTATGGTTTATGAGTCACTGGTGGATCTCATACAAGTCTGATTGAAGTCCGCATTGAATGTTGATGTGAGAGTGGCCTGATCGGTAAATCACCGTGTCCTCAGCATACAGGAAAAGTGGAAGATGGGGGAGGTAACAAGCATGTTTGCTAATGAATATGCAGAAGAGGAGGTGAACAATTGGATCCTTGTGGTACACATTTGGTAATAGGTGCAGATTCTAATTTGGAGGATCCTATTTTAACTGTGAAGTCTCTATTGGTGAGGAAGTTTTTAAACCAAGGAACAGCATCTGGATTTATACCAGTTTCAATTAGTTTATTTTGGAGAGAATAGTGGTTAATGAGGTAAAATGCATTTTTCAGGTCTATAAATAGGGCACCTGTAAGGATGTCATCAGTTAGGAACCAAAGTGCTGTCATAGTATATCATCCGAGCCAGAATCCATATTTGGATGACAGCAGGTTGTACTGCTGGAAATAAAGGGAAAGTTTTGTGCGATTATCTTTTCAAGAAGTTTGCCTAGAATTGGGAGGATAGCTATTGGACGGACTTGAGAGGTATCTTTTGGGTTGGTTTGCTTTAAGAGTGGTTTAATTAGAGCAGTTTTCCAAATCTGTGGCATGATTTGTGTGAGACAGATTATATATGTGGATGACAGGAAGACCTATATGCTGTTTGCAGTGATATATGAACCAGGAGTTTATGTTGTCAGATCCAGGAGAAGTCATTCTCAAACTCTAGTCCTAACTGGGGTCTCTTAAAATTTATAATTCACAAAGGCAAAATGCTGCTGATTGCTACAGTCTATCTACCACCCCCTTCTTCCATAGATAAATTCAAATCACTCATCAATAACATCCTTAACTGTCCCAAAAATAGTAACATAATCATTTAGGTGACTTCAGTCTTAATTATCTTGTCTCTTTTTCATCTGACATGGATACTTTCTAGCAGAACTAGGTCTCCTTCAACTGATAAAGAACCAACAGGATTTAACCTCAGGTCCTCCAAACATTCTGCACTCGACCTTATTATAACAAACATATCAAATTAACATAAACATAACAAAGGGCAGAGCACAGTTGTCTTCATTTGCAGAAGTGGTGGAGGGAACTTGAGTATACAATGGCTTCCACAGGGAAATGTATGAACTCTGTACAAACTGAACTGTGTGTGGGACTGGAAGGGGTTACCGTAGAATGCTTTGGTAAGGACCACTGTCACTCTGCATGTCTGTTGCACTGGGGTCTGTAGAGATGTGTGTGGGTGGGCCAGAGGGCATGTGGGGGACACCCTCATCAGTAGTTGCAGCACCATAGCTTAGCTTAACATAGAAGTTGAGGGCATGCATGGAAGGCATGCATATATTCTCATTTGTACCCCTCATCCATGGGAGCAATCTCTTTCAGCAGTGTCACAGATAGTAACACAACCTTGGCCACATGTAGGTATGCTGCATGACTGTGAGACATGCCATGTAACAGATGTGTTACTGACATGAGTATCATGGTCTCAGAGATGCCCAATCCCCATACACACCTCCAAACTCACTGTTGCTGTGAAAGTAGTGACTCTGTATTACGTCTACATTTGCCACCCATGTCCATGATGGCCACCTTCAATTAAGGAAGAGGTGGCATAGCTATTTGACATGTGCCTAGTATGAGACTGTAGAGCAGATGATTGATTTAGTCATAAATGTCACAAATACAAGACATTCACTCTGGTATTTTAGCACTCGCACAATACAATAGCCATCTCAGCTGTGCAAAGGCTGAGGTGTTAGTAGTCTGTGCCTCCATGATGGTACTTCACATTCACTGCATTGCACACATTGACACACCTAGTGCTGGAGTAAGGCAGTACCCATGCCATCTACTGGCACCAACACATACATCCACATAGTGATCTCCAAATGATATATAGCTTGTGGCAGACATCAATCCTGGGTCACAATGGGTGACACAGTGCCCTGATTATATGTATGTGCACCAGCCTAGGCTTTGTGTTGTGTGCGCATGTTTGGTGTTGTCAACAAATACAAAGGCAATGTCCATGGACTAGGTAGGGTGATCTGGTCTGCACACTCCCTGTATCCAACACTGACACTGTACTCCCCGACCTTACTAGCTGTTCACTACTATCATAGTCAGGGGTAGGCCACTTTCTAACATGAGGCACTGGAAATTCCATGATGATGTACCCAGAGAAATCATCTGGGGAGACACCAAAGCAAAATACCCACTAAAGCTATAACCCATCACCTTTACCTTACTCCCAATGTAGAATTAATGGAGATGATGAATAAGAATCACCCAACATCAGTGCCATGAATGACAGTAAAGGGATCAAACAAAATTATGTCTTAATATAGAGAGAGTTGTGTACACCTGGGGCATCATCAATGGAAACCCTAGTATCTCACTGTAGCTCAGCTCTGAGGTCTAACACACTGCCATGGGAATATGAGGAGTCTGACACCCACATAGAGATGTCAGAAACTCTTCTGTCTCCACCAGTTGTGAATCAACTGACAGCCCATCTCTCCTGTAGCCCTAATTTCCCATGCAAGGTGTACAGTATGATTTTCCACGTCTTGAATCATGTTGGTGATAATGGACCTGTTCATGACCTGCTCATAAATGTGGTACTGGACACTGACAGCATTAATATCCACTTTGGCACCTTGCCAAGCAGAGTTATGATAGGGCTGTTCAGCAGTTTGCTGCCTGAGCAGCCATTTGCCAGGGAGATTGAGGGCCTCTACCAAGACTTTATTCTCCTTGTGGGAGAACCTACCTTTCTGCGCTTTTCCTTTGCAAGACATGGTGATGTGTGGAAAGCACAATGTGAGTATGCCAGTAATGACAGCTTGTCAAACTAGACTTTGTAGTGTACTACTCGTATATAGTGAATTCTAATATTCACACAAGAGTACACAATACTTTTGTAAAGTAAGATATGGCACAGGCTAAACACCATCAAATCCAACTTAGTCAGTTTCCCACACTCACCACCCAAAAATGCCCCCCCTCCCCCAAATGCAGCTTATAGAGAATTGTACACTGTGCAGCCTGAGCTGTCACACTGGTAACCCCCAGTTGTATACCTGTTTTGGTTCCCATCCAAACAGTCATAGATACCGAGCTACAATGTAGAAATCTGCCAAAGCTGTAGCAGTAAAAACTGTTGATTAGTAAGTGACCTGACGTGTAATGTATGTTAACCTATTTAAGTACAGATGTCTTAATCTGCCTGTCCCTACAACAGTGAATCCATTATAGAGCCATCCAGCATATCACCAAGGTTAGAACACTTAGCTAGTGTGTTGACACCTGACGTCTACAGTGAATAAGCATTTCCCAGCTGAGTATATAACAGTGGTGCACTGGAATTATCAACTGCATGCAAAAATGTGCATGCATTTTTTCAGAAGCAGAGGGTAAGTAGAGAAAGAAAGCAGGACTGAATGGACACAACAAAAGACAAACATAAATGAGGTTAGACCACCCTAGAATTAAATGAATGGCAGGAGAGTAATGGAAGACAATGAGACAGACCCTGTATTGTGGTTACACTAAAATAACAGCACCAGAGAGCAGGTTCAAAGTAAGGCTGATTTCAGTGCTTAAACTAGCCACTTTATAATAATGAGCATTAAAACCTAACACATAGTAATAAATCAAAGGTGAGCTATTACAGTAATGAAACACATTAAAACATAATTAAAATATGTAAACAGCATCATCAAGTCAGCAAATCCACCATAAGTAGACACAAAATCAGTTCAAAAACATAAACTGGGGGGACTTCCAAGATGACAGCTGAATGAGAAGCATGTTAATTAAGATATTTGCTAAGCTGAAAACAGACATATTAAGTTATTCAAAGTTATAGACATGGGTTCATTTCAGTCACTGGACAAAGTACACATTATCTGGATGTAAGCAAAGTAAGAAAAAGTAAACAAGAAAAGGAGGAGCGAAAGCTGTGAATAGGAAGAACATTGCAGCAGATCAGCAGGAAGCAGATTTATTTGCAACGGTGACACAGAAGATGGTTTCCAATAAGAAGAAAAATGAACAAGACAACCTCAAATGTTTAAAATAAGTGGAATTTTGGAATATATAACCGGAAATGAAAAATGGATGAAGAATAGAAGTAATATTAAATCTGAACTGCTTACATTTGAAGAAGTCAGAGACATGAATGAAGAAAAGATTGATGGAGTGTGAGGTATTGAATAAAGAAATGTTTAACAAGTAATAGATCTAAAAGATAACAGTGAAAATAGAACCGGTTACCTCTGGGATCCCATCTGTGTCTCTGCTGGACAGGGAAAACAGGTGCTGACTTTGTGGAAGCATGGGTGAAATTCTTGGCTAGACTTATAAGGGCCTCCAGGCCAATAGCCTAGGATCATCCTATGGTTTTCTGTAAGACAAGAGGAGTTGGAGGAAGTAGACTATGTTAATTTTATGTAGACACAATTCTGTACCTCCTTGACTGATGTTTCACAGATATGCTAATCAAGAGGAATTATCATATCTATATTCCAAATGTTGCCTACAAATCAGCCAAATCCCATAATGAATTTAAATGGAATCATACCAGTATAAAGAGATGTTTCTGGCAAAAAGGAAAGATATTGAAAATTGGTGATGCCAGGATGTTTATAGAAAATTGATTACTTGCACTATACTGGACAAAAGAGGTATAGATCATTGTGTGTATTGTACCTAGTCAGGCATTGTAGCTAAATAGCACATGTATATAAGTTACTGAGCACATGCAAGATCAGTGCTATTTTGTATCATCAGAGTGAATACAGACATGAATGGAGATGCACATGCAAGAGTGTTTGAAGTAATGAGTCAGTCAGTTAGCTTAAATGTGTGCTCCAGTTGCAGCTCCTGATGTGTTTATGTACAATAAACAACTTGAACCTATCACGGTGCCTCAGTGTTTCATTTGGTACATGAGACAAGTGACATGGTGTCAGAATGGGATCCGAAGTGCAGCAACTTGAAAACCTTGAGGCATGCAGCTAAAAGTTGAAGTATATAAAGGAGTGAACTCGCAAACAGGTCACTGGTTATTCAGAGGTACGTAAACTTGTTTAAACGATTTTTCATTTGCCGAATAAATGGTGAAGCATTCAAAACATTCGAAATAATTACTGCGATAAATGAAATGTCCAAAATTTGTGACGTACTGAAAAACGTATTCAAAATAAATAGGAAAGTGTTCAAAATACTTTACAAAGTGTTAAAATGTATGAAAAGGCTTAAACAACCAGAATTTTTCTCAATGTACTACTTTTTCGCATTAACTGAAACTTTTCGAAGTATCCGAAGTGTTCGGAGTGTTCACAGTGTTGAAATGAAACCTTTTCAGAGAGATTGTTGTACATTTGGGCATAATTACAAGGCTGGTCTATTCTTATATTTAAATGAATTTTGTTGTTATGGCAGAGGGACTTCGTAGACCTGGACCACTGGTGTTTGATGATAATATTGTAGAGAATTGGCGAGTGTCTGCGCAAGAATATGATATTTTCATATAGGCTTCATTTTCTGATAAAGGTACATGTAGAAGATCATTTGCACTTCTTAATTTAACTAGCTTGGAAGCCATTGAGAGGGAGTGTTCATTTGTGTATGCACCTGCCGTGTATGCAGGGGAGGAGGAAAATCGCCATATTGTGATAGATGCTGAAATGCGGGAGGACCCTGAGTGCTTAAAACATAAATTTAGAGAAATATTTAACCCCCAAGTGAGTATTACAATGGAAAGGCACATGTTTTACACAGGAAATCAAAAACCTGGTGAAACTATAGCAGCATATATTACTGACTTAAGAAATAAAGCAAAAATGTGCAGATTTGGTGATTTATGAGATGAGTTGATAAAATACAGGCTTGTGTGTGGTGTTATTAATAATGCAGTGAAAAAGATTTTGCTTCGAGACAGTGATTTATGTTGCGCAAAGCCATTGAGATTTGTCAAATATATGAGCTTACAGAACAGCGCAGGAATATGCTTATGAATGATAAGAATGTGCATGCAGTGTCTGCCAGTGCGAATGTTGATAGTGTGCAACAGAAAGTTAAAAGGAAAAAGAAATATAAACCAAGAGGCAGTGCCACACCAAACCTCATTGTTAACTGTCACAATTGTGGAGACAGTCATGAACCTTAACAAGAGAAGTGCATAGTTTTTGGTCAGCAGTGTCACAAATGCAAAACGTGGAATCATTTCAAAAGGCTTTGCAAGTCTAAAGTGGCACATACTTTTATTAAAATAGAGCATCCAAAAAGCAAGTAGATCAGATAGCCATGAGCAAACTTTCTATGTTGATGGTGTGTCTGTGATTGATGAAACAGTTAACACAGTAGATTATCGATTGTCAGCAAAGAGCGAAATATTTTGTACTGTTTGGATTAATGGGAAACCCACAGAGCTTAACGTAGACACTGGATCTAAGTGCAAATGTTTGCTAAAGTAAGAGCTAGTGAGAAACTTGATTCAGCAAAGTGTGCAAAACTAGTTTCTTATGGCAGTGAAGAGATTCAAACTGATGGCGCAGTAGTTCTGACATTCCATTCTGCTGGGAACAGCTATGACTGCAGTTTTACATAGTCAAAAGAGACGTGCAGTCACTGGTTGGCCTCAAAGACTGTTTATTAAATGAAATCAGACCCATTTTCAAAGAGGTCCACAATATAAATCTGAACAACCATGATAGTTTTACAAAGAATAGTTTAAGTGAATATGCTGATATTTTCACAGATGAGCTTGGCAAACTTCCAGTCACATATTCCATGAAGTTTAAACATGAAGTAAGCCCAGTTGTCAGACCAGGAAGGAAAGTTCCAGTAGCAAGGCAGAGCAAAGTAAAAGCAGAACTTGACAAAATGGTGAATTTAGGTGTAATTGCTGCAGTAACAGAACCAACTGAATGGGTATTCTCCAATGGTTGTACCTCATAAGAAAAGCTCAGATGATATTCGAATATGTATTGATCCGAGAAACAAAGTGCTTAAATGTCCTCATCATGCTATATGCACAGTAAAATAAGTAGCTGCTCTCATAGCAAATGCCACTGTTTTTTCTGTCTTAGAGGTAAAAAGGTCCTTTTGGCAAATTTCGCTGGATCACAAATCTTCATTGTTAACCACTTTCAGTACACCATTTGGAAGGGTACAGATTCTTGGGAATGCCATTTGGGATAAATACTGTCAGTGAAGTATTTCAACGTGCAATGGAACAATTTTTCTGGTTATCCATGTGCTATTATAGTAGATGGCATTACTGTAGGGGGCAATGGTGAAGACAAACATGATAGAAATCTCATCAAAGTTGTAGATCATGCTCGTGAAGTCAATCTTAAACTGAATCCTCAGAAATGTAAATTAAAACTGAAAGGAGTTACTTATCTGGGTCATTTGTTTACCAATTCTGGCTTACAACCTGATCCACCTAAGCAAGCAGCAATTCATGAGATGCTATTTCCAGAAAATGTCGCATCTTTACAATGTTTTCTTGGTGTTGTCAACTATTTAGGAAAGTTCTTCCCAGATTTGAGTGAGCTTTCAGCACCCTTATGTGAGTTGACACACAAAAATATAAATCGGTCCAACAACACCAAACAACATTTGATATTCTGAAACAGAAAATTGCCAGTCCACCCACATTGAGATATGATAATGTTCATAAACCTGTAACTCTTTTGTGTGATGCTGCATTGTATGTTTTTGTGCAGCATGCCTTTAAGAAGGCATACCAATAGCCTATACATCCAGAACTTTAACCCAAACTATAATGCAGTATACACAAGTTCTAAAAGAGCTTTTGGCAGTAGTGTTCACATGTTTAAAGTTCAATGATTATATTTATGTTATATCTGTTCAGAGACAAATCACCAATGTCTAGTGACAGTCCAAAAAAAACAGTATATACAGCCCCAGCATGCCTGCAATGCATGATATTAAAATTGCAAAAGTACAATTTCAGTATAGTCTATACAAGAGGCAAATATCACTACCTTGCTGATGCTTGTTGAGAGCACCCAGACAGAGCAGTATGACAATGTCAAAGCAAACATATAAAGGATATGACCAAGTGGGTATCATCAGAACCCTTTGCTAAGAACTAAGATCTTACATCATTGCAACCTGAAGAAATAATTTCAGAAGGTATCAAAGATGCTTATTGCCAGGTTCTGAACCACTGACACAGCAGATTGCCTGTGCCAAAGACTATTATTTCTCAGAGTGACTCTACACTTGTTCAAATTCCAGAGGACAGTGCACTTTCTTCAAATAATCCTGCTGTAATCCCTGAAGTTCCAGTTGTAAAAGACTCCCCAGTGACTTTCCCTGTTGCTAAACCCATTCAAAGTTTTTATGTGACTAGGTCAGGTAGAATTTACAAACCCATTTCAAGATGCACAGCAACTTGGACTTTAATTCATTTGTTGTTATATGTTGATGTGATATCTAACTAAAAAATATCTTGTTCTCCTATTGCATGTCGAACAAATCAAAGAGGGAGGGTTTAGATCATTGTGTGTATTGTACCTTGTCAGCCACTGTAGCTACATAGCATGTGCATATAAGTTAGTGAGCACATGCAAGAGCACTGCTATTTTGTATAGTCTGAGTGAATGTAGACATGAATGGAGATGCACAAGTATCTGTTTTCTAAGTATTTCTTGGCTTACTGTAACTAATCAAGTTACTTTTTAAAAGATTATTTTATTTATTTACATAGTAAGATGAGAATCAAAAATGTGAAGCAGCAGGACAAAGGTAATGCTGCAGTCTGTAGCTTCTGGTGTATTTTTAGCTATGCCTGTGCATGGAACAGCTAATATAAGCACAACAGTTAATTTCTTCTTAATAACCATAAGATTAGAAGAATAAATTAAAAAAATATTATGCCAATTTCTTATACTAAACATTAAAAATGAAAGTCAAGTGGTGATTGTAAGATAAACAGTAGTTCTACAGTGAACTGTGAGGGTACCAGATGTGTTTTTCCCATAAGCAGATCACCTGGCTTGGGGGAAGCCTATTGCAGGGGCAGGACTAGTCTAGTGGAAATGTTGAACTGATGCACTCAACATAAGGAATATGTCAATCAAGTGATATTCAGTCAAACACATTTTAATTCATTAACACCTATGTGGTGTGGAATGTCACACTGCTAGCAAGCTGTAAACACCCTTTCATTCCAGAATATTTTCTGAAAAATCAACTTAAAATTAAGATACATAAACTTAAATAATTTCTGAACAACAAAAGCCACTAAAACAGTTCAACAGCCTACAAACACCCTTTCATTCTAGAACATTTTCTGAAAACTCATCTTAAAAAGAATTAAGTAAACTTAAATAATTTCTGAACAATAAAAGCCACTTATAGTACAAATTGTAATGCTATCAGTAAGTATTCTTTACAGTGATAACAGTCAATGTATTCATAGTCTTTCCATAAATATTATAATGTATTAATAATTCAAACAAATCCATAATTATGTTTTTTTGCTGAACTTTCACAAACAGATTGTCATATCTTGGAAACTATACTACCTGTAAATATATCAGATATTTTTCGTTAACTAGACATAAGCTTTCACATGACATGTTGGTTGGGGTGTTGGCATAATGGTTAAGGTGTTTACCTTATGGACACAAGGTACAGGGTTTGTTTCTCAAATGGGATAATTAGTTAGGCTTAAAGTGGCCCACAAGGGCAGTTAGCCTCTAAGTCTGATTTTAAACTATGAGAATGTAGCTCATAGTAGAGTTCAAGCTTTGCATGTAAGAGGTTCTGGATTCAGTCCCCAGATTATTCACAGCAATTTAGAGATTGGGAATTGGTATAATAATTAGTGTTTACCTCACAGACAAGAAATACAGGGTTTGATTCTCACCACAGGAAATTGGCTAGGCTTAAAATGGTCCACAAGAGCAGCTAGCCTATTACAAACCTGTAAACATCAGGAAATTCCTCCGAGTGTGTGTTTATTGAGATATTTACAGACATATGAACGTATATGCTTAATCGTATAATTAGCAATGCAGATAACACTAAATATCTGTAAAGATTTGCAAATATCAAACAGTTTTCAACAACATCTAAGATTTCACCTGCTGTCATGCAACAGTTTGTCACTTGTTTTTTGAAGTAGTAAGTACATATGGAAATATTGCTTACTTCCATAAACAACTGGTAACATCTCCAATATAATATAAATTGACATTGACAATTAATTCTCCTGTCTCTCACCAAGGTAGTTCATACCAAGCCCCTCAACATCTTCTAGTATCTAAGTTATGAAAATATGAACATACATATGAATAATAAGTAATGGTGATTAGTTTCCCCACTGCAGGACATCCTAGACTAACAATCGTAGTGTCATTTTATCAAAAAATTCTTGCCATTTCTAATGCTGCCTGTTAGTTGGTAAGTCACTCAGTTAAAGATGCCAGATGCGCGCGCACACACACAATCTGGATGTCATTAAGAGCTATGGGTATTAACTTGAAGTATACAAAAAGATGCTATAGACTTGACTGAGCTAAGTGACCCTCTCAGTATTTTTGAGAGAATAAAATGTAAAAAAGAAAGGAAAATAATAAACATGAGAAATAATATTGAATGTATCCACAGCAGTTTTACTTTAGAATGTACTAAGCATTAAGCCATAGAAATATCTTCCTTTTTCAAGGCTAGACAGTGGACATTTTGAAAAAGTTAGCTTTAAGTGTATTGGTTGATGGAATAAATGCAGACAGTTTTCTACACCTGGGAGAGAAATGCACATAGCACTGAATCAAATAGTAATATATTTAGGTGCAAGCACTGGCAATAACATGCACTATAACACAGGTAATCTTAGCTTAAGGTAGTTAACGCCTGTGCAAACAGTTGTTAATTTGGAGAAGATGCTCCTGTTTGGAAGGAGGAGTTCTATTCTTGCAAGTGTAGATAGTTCTGTCTTTGTGTTTGTCAAGGGAACAAGTTGAAAGTTATGAGTTGAAACAAGTGTGAAGGATTGTTAGCCAAATGTGACGAGGTATGCATAAGCTACTAGCAGGAGGAATATGTATAACTGAGCTGTCATGCAGCTTAAGTGATTGTAACATTACAATGACAGAATGGCCACATTGTTAATTTTAACATGGATTGTAAATGGTCTTACAGACAGGGAAAAAGAGTACTGAACTATATTAAGAATTTTAAGGAATAAATTATGGTGAATGATATCCTTTTAGATAAAATGAATATACATGTGTGAAAAAAAGGATTTTGGAGTGAATGTTTGGCAGAATATCGGGAACAAATAAATGAACTGCTATTATAGTGATAGGAAGATGGGCTTCATTTGTGGTAGAAATGGGAATAAGACAATGGAAGAAAAATAGAAGGAAGAAACTGTTGCAGAAAAAGGTGAAGTCACAAGACTGGAAAAACTTCCTTGTTAGCCTCAACAAAAAGCTGAGATCCCTCATCAAATCCTCTGAAGCTAGCTACGAAAACAAAATTGCAGCAGATATTAAAGACAACCATAAGGCCTTCTATAGTTATGTCAAAAATCTACATGGCAATACACAGATCTGCTCTGAGCTACTACACAATGGTAACTCCTATACTGAGCCAAAAGACATTGCCAATATACTGCTCGATAGATTCAGTGCCAACAACTTTACCTCCCTCTCTCCCATTAAAGGGCCAATCACAATACCAGAGGAATGCCAAGTACCCAATATTCCATCTGCACAGGTTAAAACCGAACTGTCCAAGGCCAAGAATACAGCCTCCATTGGACCTGGCAATATCCCTGACTGTGTTCTTCATGAATTACAAAGTAAACAGGCACCACACCTGTGTGCCCTGTTCAATCACAGCCTCACTTCAGGCTTTGTCCCCACTGAATGGCGCACTGCTACAGTCATCCCACTCTACAAAGGGGGAGCGACTACAGAACCTGGGAACTACTGCCCCATTAGCCTGATGAGTCTGATATGTAAGGCTATAGAGCACATTACCATGGACCTTATAAATAGGGACATAAGGAACCTCCAAACTCTGGACCCCACGCAGTTTGGATTTGTGAAGGGTAGATTATGCCTGCTCAACCTAGTAGACTTCTTCGAGTCTGTCACCAGAGCTGTGCATAAAGGCAAGGTAGATCATACAGCCTACCTCAATCTGGCCAAGGCCTTTGATGCCATTCCTCACTCAGGAATCCTAGATAGACTCACTAAACTAGACATCAACCCCTATGTCATAAGGTGGTTTGCAAACTGGCTCACTGATAGAAACCACTCTGTGAAAGTAGCAGACTCCAAGTCAGACTGCCAACCAGTCACAAGTGGAAGTCCCACAGGGATTGGTCCTGGGTCCTCTCCTGTTTGGCATCTACTTCTCTGAAGTCCAGGGCAACGCAGAGAGACTCTGGCTAACCAAGCTCACTGACAATTGCAAACTGGCAGCCATTATTAGCTCCCCAAATGATAGACATTCTACAGAAAGGCCTCACTGAGATCAATGACTGGTGCCAGAACCATGGTCTTAAGCTCAATGCCAAAAATGCATCATCATTTCTTTGGGAAAAAGTTGGTACCCATGAATTACCACATTGATGGGAGTCCACTGAACACCAAAGGTGTTATAAGAGATCTGGGAACACAAGGTGATAGCAACCTCTCCTTTGACAATCACATTGCCACTGTGGTCAGAAAATCCTTCTATGTGGCACACCTCATTACAAAGGGTTTTGCATCCAGGAAGAAAGAGGTCATTGTCTCTCTCTACTCTTCCCTCATTAGACCCATTATTGAGTACAATTCCCCATTTGACATGTACCTCACTAGACACATGCAACAACTGGAAAGAGCACAAAACTACCTCACTAAGAGGATCCTAGGCCTTAAACACATTCCCTATATGGACAGACTCAAAAAACTCCAGCTATTCTCTGTTTCATATCGCCTACTTAGAGGCGATCTCTGCTTGACCTACAAAGCCATGTCAGACCCACCGCTGTTAGATATGCTACATCTAAAGAAATCCCAATCTCGCCATGCCACATGCTCCAGAGACCTCAACCTCATTATCACAATCAACAGAACATGCTGGAGGAACAGGTTTTTAACCCAAAGACTGCCCGTGCTCTGGAATAGACTTCCCTTACACATCAAGAAGAGCACCTCACTCGCCCTCTTCAAGCGAAATCTTGACGAGTGGATGGAAAATAGAAAATTCACCTGGGGATCGCTTCAGTGGTCTTGCTTGACAGGGGCACTGAGAACTAACATTGGACGGCATGATGCCAGGGAAATCCTTTGGGCTAGGCTTATAAAGGCTCCAGGGTCATTAGCCTAGTGCACACCTATGAACCCATGAAGATTTATGAAACTTGGGGATATTGGCAGGAGAAGAGGCTTACCTTGTCATGTTGCTATTCCATTTAAGAGTGCATTCATGGAACTTAGAATATATTTGGGAGAAATGTTTTTTTTTTTTAGCAAGGTACTTTATATATAAGTGGTGACTGCAATTTAGTATGTAGCACTGATAATGAGTCAGGGGGCCTTAGAGGGGAAACTATAACTAGAGAAGGTAGTTTTTTTAGGCTGTATGTTAAAATATTTGGTATGGAGGATGTTATTTCATTAGCAGCAGTTCAGAATGAGTTTTACTTATTATTCTTCAAAGCAATAACTGGGCTAGGTGGGATAAAGCTATATAGCAGAGGAGGATGTACTTATGGTTGAAAGCTGTGAGACTCTTTTAATTTCAATCTTTGATCATGCATCTGCCTATAAGAGCTAATATGAAGATACAAGGGATTAAAACAAAAAAGGCATTGGCATTTCTCTACATATTTACTAAAAAGATGGAAATGTAATGAATAGGTAATACTTAAGATCTAAGGAAGATGAAGGCAGATTTTACTTGCTGAATCCTGAAGTGCGAGTGTTTGAATGCATAGAGTGTTTGTGTATGACTGGCGCCGAAGTCTGTTGAATGACTATTTGTATGCTATTAAAATCTAAATGCAAGTGTTTGCTTGTGTACTTGTGTGTCTGTGTTAGCGTGTGTGTATCTTTTAGACTGTTTGAACGGAGGGGTAGCATCGGATTTTACTAAGTCAAGTAAAGCTCTGGTAAGTGTCTGCGTAGTTCTGCACGCTGTCCATGGCGTTTTAATTTGAATGTGTTTACAAATCGCTGGCGTTTTTTTTTTTCATAACAAAACGCCATGGAGCGCATGCCCAACTACGCACACACTTTCCAGAGTTTAGTTCTCCAAAACCTTACTCTTCACAAGCGTTATTATGATGATAAAACTGTTTCTCTATAAACAGTTTTATCTACAATAATACAGCTTGGGAAGAGTAATATCCTTGTTTTTGCAGGTTTTCCTTTAGCTGTATTCGTCGCTGAACACGCGATCGGAGGCCTTTTTTTCCACTTTTTCCCTGGCAAATAGCGTGATCTTGTGTGTGAGTACATCTGCAAGCTGATGTGTGGGGGGTCTGTGTGTGTGTATGCAAGATGCTGTGTGTGTGTGTGTGTGTATGCAAGATGCTGTGTGTGTGTGTGTGTATGTATGCAAGCTGCTGTGTGTGTGTGTGTGTGTGTGTGTCTGTATGCAAGCTGCTATGTGTGTGTCTGTATGCAAACTGCTGTGTGTGTCTGTATGCAAGCTGCTGTGTGTGTGTCTGTATGCAAGCTGCTGTGTGTGTGTCTGTGTATGCAAGCTGCTGTGTGTAAGCTGCTGGTGTGTGTGTGTGTGTGTGTGTGTGTGTGTGTGTGTGTGTGTGTGTGTGTGTGTGTGTGTGTGTGTGTATGCAAGCTGCTGGTGTGTGTGTGTGTATGCAAGCTGCTGGTGTGTGTGTGTGTGTGTGTGTGTGTGTGTGTGTGTGTGTGTGTGTGTGTGTGTGTGTGTGTGTGTGTGTGTGTGTGTGTATGCAAGCTGCTGGTGTGTGTGTGTGTGTGTGTGTATATATGCAAGCTGCTGGTGTGTGTGTGTGTGTGTGTGTGTGTGTGTGTGTGTGTGTATATATATGCAAGCTGCTGGTGTGTGTGTGTGTGTGTGTGTGTGTACAAGCTGCCGTGTGTGTGTGTATGCAAGCTGCCGTGTGTGTGTATGCAAGCTGCCGTGTGTGTGTGTGTGTGTGTGTGTGTGTGTGTGTGTGTGTGTGTGTGTGTGTGTGTGTGTGTGTGTATGCAAGCTGCCGTGTGTGTGTGCATGCAAGCAAGGGGTCTGGCTGTGTGTGTGTGCATGCAAGCAAGGGGTCTGGCTGTGTGTGTGTGCATGCAAGCAAGGGATCTGGCTGTGTGTGTGTGCGTGCAAGCAAGGGATCTGGCTGTGTGTGTGTGCATGCAAGCAAGGGATCTGGCTGTGTTGGTGTGTGTGTGCATGCAAGCAAGGGTGTGTGTGTGTGCATGCAAGCAAGGGTGTGTGTGTGTGTGTGTGTGTGTGTGTGTGTGTGTGTGTGTGTGTGTGTGCATGCAAGCAAGGGTGTGTGTGTGTGTGCATGCAAGCAAGGGTGTGTGTGTGTGCGTGCATGCAAGCAAGGGGTCTGGCTGTGTGTGTGTGTGCGTGCATGCAAGCAAGGGGTCTGGCTGTGTGTGTGTGTGTGTGTGTGTGCACATGCAAGCAAGGGGTCTGGCTGCGTGTGTGTGTGCATATGCAAGCAAGGGGTCTGGCTGCGTGTGTGTGTGTGTGCATATGCAAGCAAGGGGTCTGGCTGTGTGGGTGTGTGTCCATGCAAGCAAGGGGTCTGTCTGTGTGGGTGGGTGTGTCTGTGTGGATGCAAGCAAGGGGTCTGGGGGTGTGGCTGTGCGTGCAAGCAAGGGGTCTGGCTGTGTGCATGCAAGCAAGGGGTCTGTCTGTGTGGGTGCATGCAAGCAAGGGGTCTGTCTGTGTGGGTGTGTGTGTGCATGCAAGCAAAGGGTCTGTCTGTGTGGGTGTGTGTGTGCATGCAAGCAAGGGGTGTGGGTGCGTCTCTGTGCATGCAAGCAAGGGGTCTGGCTGTGTGTGTGCATGCAAGCAAGGGTTCTAGGTGAGTGGGTTGGTGTGTGTGCATGCAAGCAAGGGGTGTGTGTGTGTGTGTGTGTGTGTGTGTGTGTGTGTGTGTGTGTGTATGCAAGCAAGGGGTCTGGCTGTGTGTGTGCATGCAAGCAAGGGGTCTGGTTGTGTGGGTGAGTGGGCGTGCATGAAAGCAAAGGGTCTGGTGGAGTGTGTGTATGCAAGCAAGGGGTGTGTGTGTATGCAAGCAAGGGGTCTGTCTGTGTGTGTGCGTATGCAAGAAAGGGGTCTGTCTGTGTGGGTGTGTGTGTTTGTGTGAATGCAAGCAAGGTGATTCACTGTTTCACATAATCATAATAATAACATTGTACCTTTGTACCCTGCTACTGAAAATTTTCCTCCATGACTTTTTTTTTCAAGCACCTTTACTCAGTTATGTTTCATGACACAGGCAAATTTACATTCATATAAAAGCAGTGTCATTAATAAAACATACTTTTTTAACTTCGCATATATTGGTATATATCATATAACCTAATCTACAGTATACTAATTCAATTCCTGCATTTAAAAAAAGACATCTTTATTAAACCATCATTTAATACTTAGAGAATCATACATTTATATAAATTAAAAAAAACCTCACCAGCACAATCCTTGTTCCAAGTTTTTTACATCACAAACCATTCTGACACACTCCAAGTTGAAAGCATTATACATCACTTATCTACCCAATCTTTATAGATGCCTAGATTAGTATGAGGCTGACTGCCCATTTGTGGGCCATTTCAAGCCTAGGCAGTTATCCCTTGTGAGACTCAAACCCTGTACTATGTGTTTGTAAGGCAAACACCTTGACTATTAGACAACCCTCCCAACCTTTTTTAGTCAAACATTACGGAGCTCATTTAAATCCTGCTGCTTTCTAAACCTCATTCCTCCCTTGTATGAATTGTTCCCACAGTTCCGATTTTTTTCTTATGTAGTTCATGCAAGCAAGGAGTCTGGGGGTGTTTTTATGCAAGCAAGGAGTCTGGGGGTGTGTTTATGCAAGCAAGGGGTCTGGCTGTGTGTGTGTGCATGCAAGCAAGGGTTCTAGGTGTGTGGGTGTGCATGCAAGCAACAGGTCTGGCTGTGTTGGTGTGTGTGTGCATGCAAGCAAGGCGGTCTGGCTGTGTGTGTGTGTGTGTGTGTGTGTGTGTGTGTGTGTGTGTGTGTGTGTGCGCATGCAAGCAAGGCGGTCTGGCTGTGTGTGTGTGTGTGTGTGTGTGTGTGTGTGCAAGCAAGGCCGTCTGGCTGTGTGTGTGTGTGTGTGTGTGTGTGTGTGTGTGTGCATGCAAGCAAGGCGGTCTGGCTGTGTGTGTGTGCATGCAAGCAAGGCGGTTTGGCTGTGTGTGTGTGCATGCAAGCAAGGCGGTCTGGCTTTGTGTGTGTGTGTGTGTGCGCATGCAAGCAAGGCGGTCTGGCTGTGTGTGTGTGTGTGTGTGTGTGTGTGTGTGCATGCAAGCAAAAGGGTCTGGGGGTGTGTGTGTATGCAAGAAAGGGGTCTGTCTGTGTGGGTGTGTGTGTTTGTGTGAATGCAAGCAAGGTGATTCACTGTTTCACATAATCTTAATAATATTTTACCTTTGTACCCTGCTACTGAAAATTTTCCTCCATGACTTTTTTTTTCAAGCACCTTTACTCAGTTATGTTTCATGACACAGGCAAATTTACATTCATATAAAAGCAGTGTCATTAATAAAACACACTTTTTTAACTTCGCATATATTGGTATATATCATATAACCTAATCTACAGTATACCAATTATTCAATTCCTGCATTTAAAAAAAAATCTTTGTTAAACCATCATTTAATACTTAGAGAATCATATATTTATATAAATTAAAAGAAACCTCACCAGCACAATCCTAGTTCCAAGTTTTTTACATCACAAACCATTCTGACACACTCCTAGTTCAAAACATTATACATCACTTATCTACCCAATCTTTATAGAGGCCTAGATTAGTATGAGGCTAACTGCCCATTTGTGGGCCATTTCAAGCCTAGGCAGTTATCCCTTGTGAGACTCAAACCCTGTACTATGTGTTTGTAAGGCAAACACCTTGACTATTAGACAAACCTCCCAACCGTTTTTAGTCAAACATTACGGAGCTGATTTAAATCCTGCTACTTTCTAAAACTCATTCCTCCCTTGTATGAATTGTTCCCACAGTTCCGATTTTTTTCTTATGTAGTTCATGCAAGCAAGGAGTCTGGGGGTGTGTTTATGCAAGCAAGGAGTCTGGGGGTGTGTTTATGCAAGCAAGGGGTCTGGCTGTGTGTGTGTGTGCATGCAAGCAAGGGTTCTAGGTGTGTGGGTGTGCATGCAAGCAACAGGTCTGTCTGTGTTGGTGTGTGTGTGCATGCAAGCAACAGGTCTGTCTGTGTTGGTGTGTGTGTGCATGCAAGCAAGGTGGTCTGGCTTTGTGTGTGTGTGCATGCAAGCAAGGCAGTCTGGCTGTGTGTGCGTGCAAGCAAAAGGGTCTGGGGGGTGTGTGTGTATGCAAGCAAGGGGTCTGGCTGTGTGTGTGAGTATGCAATAAAGGGGTCTGTCTGTGTGGGTGTGTAAGTTTGTGTGCATGCAAGCAAGTGGATTCATTGTTGCACATAATCATAATAATAACATTGTACCTTTGTACCCTACTACTCCAAATTTTCCTCCATGCCTTTTGTTTTTTCAAGCACCTTTACTGAATTATGATTAGTGACACAGGCAAATTTACATTCATATAAAAGTAATCAGAGTGTAATTAATAAAACACATTTTACTTCACATATATTGGTATATATCATATAACCGAAGCAACAGTACACAAATTATTCAATTCCTGGATTAAAAAAAAACATCTTTATTAAACCATCATTTAATACTTAGAGAATCATACATTTATGTAAATTAAAACAAACATCGCCAGCACAATCCTAGTTCCAAGCTTTTTACATCACCAACCATTCTGACACACTTCCAGTTGCAAATATTATACATCACTTATCTACCCAATCTTTCTAGATTAATAGATTTGTACTAGGCTAACTGCCCATTTGTGGGCCATTTCAAGCCTAGGCAGTTATCCCTTGGGAGACTCAAACCCTAGACTATCTGTAAGGCAAACACCTTGACTATTAGACAACCCTCCCAACCTTTTTTAGTCAAACATTACGGAGCTCATTTAAATCCTGCTACTTTCTAAAACTCATTCCTCCCTTGTATGGATTGTTCCCACAGTTCCGATTTTTTTCTTATGTAGTTCATGCAAGCAAGGAGTCTGGGGGTGTGTTTATGCAAGCAAGGAGTCTGGGGGTGTGTTTATGCAAGCAAGGGGTCTGGCTGTGTGTGTGTGTGCATGCAAGCAAGGGTTCTAGGTGAGTGGGTGTGCATGCAAGCAACAGGTCTGTCTGTGTTGGTGTGTGTCTGCATGCAAGCAAGGCGGTCTGGCTGTGTGTGTGTGTGTGTGTGTGTGTGTGTGTGTGTGTGTGTGTGTGTGTGTGTGTGTGTGTGCATGCAAGCAAGGCGGTCTGGCTTTGTGTGTGTGTGCATGCAAGCAAGGAAGTCTGGCTGTGTGTGCGTGCAAGCAAAAGGGTCTGGGGGGTGTGTGTGTATGCAAGCAAGGGGTCTGGCTGTGTGTGTGAGTATGCAATAAAGGGGTCTGTCTGTGTGGGTGTGTAAGTTTGTGTGCATGCAAGCAAGTGGATTCATTGTTGCACATAATCATAATAACATTGTACCTTTGTACCCTACTACTCCAAATTTTCCTCCATGCCTTTTGTTTTTTCAAGCACCTTTACTGAATTATGATTAGTGACACAGGCAAATTTACATTCATATAAAAGTAATCAGAGTGTAATTAATAAAACACACATTTTACTTCACATATATTGGTATATATCATATAACCGAAGCAACAGTACACAAATTATTCAATTCCTGGATTAAAAAAAAAACCATCTTTATTAAACCATCATTTAATACTTAGAGAATCATACATTTATGTAAATTAAAACAAACATCGCCAGCACAATCCTAGTTCCAAGCTTTTTACATCACCAACCATTCTGACACACTTCCAGTTGCAAATATTATACATCACTTATCTACCCAATCTTTCTAGATTAATAGATTTGTACTAGGCTAACTGCCCATTTGTGGGCCATTTCAAGCCTAGGCAGTTATCCCTTGTGAGACTCAAACCCTGTACTATCTGTTAGTAAGGCAAACACCTTGACTATTAGACAACCCTCCCAACCTTTTTTAGTCAAACATTACGGAGCTCATTTAAATCATGCTACCTTCTAAACCTCGTTCCTCCCTTGTATGAAGTGTTCACACATATTTCCTAATTTTTCATATGTAGTTCATGCAAGCAAGGAGTCTGGGGTTTTGTTTATGCAAGCGAGGGGTCTGGCTGTGTGTGTGTGCATGCAAGCAAGGGGTCTGGCTGTGTGTGTGTGTGCATGCAATCAAGGGGTCTGGCTGTGTGGGTGTGTATGTTTGTGTGCATGCAAGCAAGGGGTCTGGCTGTGTGGGTGTGTATGTTTGTGTGCATGCAAGCAAGGGGTTTCACTGTTTCACATATCACTATCTAGCAAATTTGGACTTTTAGATTTCCAGGTAATTTCTAATAGTGCTATTTATTTCCATTCAACATTCATTAATAATTGGACTTATTTTCTTGTAAGTCTATGGTATTTTTCCTTGTAATGATTGTATGTCTACTCAAACTGATAATGTTGCCTACTAATCCCAACTGTGAAAACTGCAGCTGTACTTAACCTGTTCTTAAAGTGCAGTAATAGAAGCTCTTTTACCTTACCTACACATATTATTTCACATTTTTTTTAAGGATTACAAGGGAACTATCAACTAAATGCCGGTCTATGTCAGTTTGCAATGCTTTTTTATATCTGAATTTGTCATCTGAACTATTTAATTTGTTGCTTTCACTATAGTTTAATATTAAGGCTTCATTCAGTGCTGTTGCAAGAAACGTCTTGGGATATGTATTCTGATCTTTCATTGAAGCAGTGATGTTATTTTCCGCGACATTCTTTGCCTTGTCTTGACTTTCCACCAGTCCTAGTGCATAACTGTTGATTATTTTGCATAATGTCCATTATTTTTCCTCTTATTGTTGCTTTGATGTTCATATTTGCCACTTTCTGGTAAATCACTGAGAAATGAAGAAAGTTAGTAACTGCCATCCTGACATGATCTTTTGATGTTTCAAATATGTTTGACATAATTACATTAACATGTATGAACAGTGCCTTTGAATTCCATTAATACTTAATAATAATTACATTGTACCTTTGTACCCTACTACTGCACATTTGTCCTCCATGACTTTTGTTTGTTCAAGCACCTTTATTGAATTATGATTTGTGACACAGGCAAATTTACATTCATGTTTAAGCAATCTCAGTGTAATTAACAAAACGCACATTTTACTTCACATATATTGGTATATATCATATAATCTAACCAACTGTATACTAATTAATAAATTCATGCCTTTAAAAAATAAAAAATGTTTATTAAGCCATCATTTAGATTCATAGGTTCATAGGTTTATACTAGGCTATCTGCCCTAAGGCATATTATAAGCCTAGCCCAGAGTTTTTGTGGCTTACGCCGCCCCTTATGTTAAAAAATACTGTGCCCATTAGTTTGTTGTGCCTCTGTCCAGCAGTGACACAGAGATGATTCCTGGGGTAAACCTATGATCTCCCATCCACCGGTCAAGATTTCTCTTGAACAGAGCCAGCGAGGTGCTCTGCCTCACATGGACCGGGATTTTATTCCACAACATAGGGAGTCTCTGGGTGACAAATCTATCCCTCCAGCATGTCCTATTTATATCCGTGCTAAGGTTTAAGTCGCTTGCTCTAGTGGATCTGGTAGATTTGGATTTTTTTAGGTGGAGCATGTCCATTAATTCCGGATTGGACATGGCCTTGTATGTCAGGCACAGGTCACCTCTGAGCAGACGGTATGCGACTGAATAGAGCTGGAGTTTCTTCAGTCTGGCAGCATATGACAGATCTTGGAGTCCCTTTATCCTTTTGGTGAGGAACTTTTGCGGTCTCTCCAATTGCTGCAGGTGTCGGGTGAGATACATCCCAAATGGGGCATTGTACTCTATCATTGGTCTGATAACTGAAGAGTACAGGGGAGCAATGACCTCACTTGATCTGGATGTGAATCCCTTCATGATCAGGTGGGCAATGTAGAAGGTTTTTCTAACCACTTTAGCAACGTGAGTGTCAAAAGAAAGGCCACTGTCAACCTGGGTCCCCAGGTCCCTGATAACCTCTTCTGTGCTTAGTGGATTGCCACCTATATGGTAGCTTGGGGTTACCTTGGTTTTCCCGAAGGGTATGATGATACATTTTTTAGCATTTAACTTCAGGCCATGGCTCTGGCACCAGCTATCAGTTTCCGTGAGACCCCTCTGGAGGATATCTGTGTCCGATGTACTTTCCACTATGGCTCCCAGTTTGCAGTCATCTGCAAACTTTGTCAGCCATAGTCCTCCTATGTTAGCCTATACTTCTGAGAAGTAGATGCCGAACAACAGGGGGCTAAGGACTGAGCCCTGTGGGACACCACTTGTGACCGGCTTGCAGTCTGACATGGCGCCAGCTACTCTAACCCTGTGGGTTCTGCCCTTTAGCCAGTTTGCAACCCATCTTGTGACTAAAGGACAGAACCCACAGGGTTAGAGTTACTACTTAGAGAATTTATTTATATATTTAACAACTATTTACTACTTAGAGAATCATACATTTGTTTAAATGAAAGCAAACCTCACAAACACAATCCAAGTTGAAAGCATTTTACATCACAAACCATTCTGACACACTCAGTTGCAAACATCATACATCACTTATAATCTTCCCCATTCATTTTCAGTCAAACATTACGTATCTCATTTAAATCAAGCTACGTTCTAAACCTCTTTCCCCCCTTGTTCCCACAATTACTATTTTTCCTATGTAGTTCATGCAAGCAAGGGGTCTGGGGGTGTGTGTGCATGCAAGCAAGGGGTCTTGCTGTGTGTGAGTGGGTGCCAGCAAGGGGTCTGGCTGTATGTGTGTGTGTGTGCCAGCAAGGGGTCTAGGTGTGTTTGTGTGTACGTGCCAGCAAGGGGTCTGGCTGCTTGTCCTTGTACAATTTTGACATGGTTTTGGAGTGTCTAATTATTCCCAGTTAACCTTTGGCTCACCAGTTTCACTGATTGCAATCAAATTTTCCCTGGTTTTCTGAGAATGGTCAAACAGTAAGTGGCACTGCACTGGTGACTGGTTTACTGGTGGAGGTGGAGTCACCAGGTGTGATCAAATGAGTTCTGTTGGTGAGTCCAGTGTCATGCTTGTTATGAAACCGCAAATGTGCTTTGTGTGCGCTGTTTATGTACCTCTCACTGACTTAACATTAGATGTTAAGTTGTCATTCTCGCCTTCATTCTTGCTGGATGGGTTTGGAGCCGATCCTCGGCTCGGACTCTGCCTATACTATAGCTCGAGAGCTATTTTTACCGACTCTAGGCAGCCCTATATCCCACAATACCATGCGCTAACTCCACAGATCTCATTTGCCGCTTCGCTGTGAGGTTGTTTTTAGCCGCTCCGGTCAGTGAAAAAATTTTTGGTGGAGATTATTTCGAATTTTAGGTTAATTTAAGGTTTCCATATTATTTTACCTTAAATCTTTCGTTAAGCCCTTTTCACCCCTTTAGTTAATTTTATAAACGGGCCTTTGGCCTTTATTTTTACTATAGTTTTCCCCTTTTAGTGTGTGTGTGTTTCTCCCAGTCAGCCCTTTAACTTCTCCCCTTGTGTGAAAGTTGAGTGTGAGTTGTGTGTGCTGACTGTATTACTTTATTAGTGTCGGCAGTAATGTCCAAAGTCTCAGGATTCAAGAAGTGTGACTCATGCTGTCAGAAGATGTCTCTGACAGATGGTCACACTTCTTGCGTTTATTGCATGGGACCCTTGCACATGCAGGACTCTTGTTCCATTTGTCATGGATTTAGTTAAAGATTCCTGCAGGAGCACTGTAATAAGCTGATTTTGAGGTGCTTATTGAAGCACAATGACTACATGTCTAAGTCTGGCTCGGGGAAGTCATCCAAGCCTGCCAAACCCTCTGCTCCAGCTTCTGAGCCAACGGCTGGCGAAACCAAAATTGCTCCAACAACGGCTCCAGTTTGATCCGATGCGAGCAAGACTTTGCCCGCTCTGAAACCTGTATTGGAGCCGACATCAGCACGCAAGTGCTCAAGATCGCCCTCAGAGTACGTTCGGTCGGCTCCAGGATCGCCCTTACTGTCAGAGCGGAGTCATAGGATTCATTCCTCCAGGTCTTCTAGGCTGTCCGACCATGACATTGAGAGGGTGGTCAGTATACTCAAGTCTCAGGCACTGGCCCAAATACTTCAAAGCCCATCCCACCAGACTGTGGATCCCTCTGTGCCACCTTCGATTCCTCCTATGACTCTTCAGTTAAGCTTGGGAGCCATAGTTTGTCAAAACCGGGGCCTTGCCCATGTCGGAGCCGATACTTCCACCTTCGGCCCCGGCGTCTTTGGCTCCGACCTTTTCATTGGTGCCGTCTGTGGAGATGTCCTGGTGCCGCGACTCCATCGTCTCCGAGGGGGCGAGTGGCATCGGACCCTTGTCCGACCTCGTTCTCCCTCTTGGAGCATTGGCTCTGGTTAGTTCAGCCCCGACATAATTCTCGGAGCCTTCTCTGTCGGCGCCAGGGGCAGTCCTGGTATCCTCGGAGCCAGGACTGTCTTCGTTGCCTGATAGGGGAGCTTTGGAGGTGACGACCGTGCTGGATCCGGTGTCCGCTCCAAGGTTGGTTCCTTCAGCTCCTCCCTCTACAGTGCCTGTTACAGTCTCTGGTCATACTCTTGCAACTGACGGCAGAGATCCAAAGCATAGGGTACCCACTTTGGGTGTCTCTCCCTCATCTGAGGACTCCCATGAAGCTTCAGGGTAACCCCCTAGGAAAAGAAAGTGCAAGAGGAAGCACATAGACTACCCTGATTCTCTCACTTCGGACACTGACTTGGATGAGTCGGAGGATTCCGCGAGATCCCCCTCTGAGGATGTCTCATTTTCAGACATCCTAGAGATCCTGAAACAGAGGCGGAATTGGTCCACACTCAAGCCCTCCGAGGATGAGTCTGTTTACCTTGATGCTTTTGGGTCTCGCCCTTCATACTGGGTGTCCCCTCCTTTCGACCCACTGATAGTGGCCAGAAAAGCATGGGCAGCTACTGACTCAATGCAACCTACCCTTACGAGGCCTTTTAAATTTATTTCTGCTCCGGTAGACAAACCATTTCTGACCAAACGTGTCTTGGTAGATGCTATGGTGGTAGCAGCCACCACTAAGAAGGAATTAGCTGATCCTTCTGTACCTGTTCATCCTCCTAATAAGAGTCCAGGACCGTGGACAGGTACGGTAAGCGGACACTTGCGTCAGTGACCTTTGCCATGCGGTCGCTAAACTATTTGTCATTTCACCCGCCTTCAGAGAGATTTGCTCAAAGAACTGGGTGAAACCATACAGGATCCTTCTGCTGCGGTTTATCAGGATACGATTAACTCCCAGCTGGCTACCCTGAATTACATTGCCAACTCCTCCATGCGGCTTATCTCCTATGCATCAGATGGAGCAAGTAGGGCCGCAGGCACAGGTGTTGCCCTGAGACGTCGGGCCTGGAAGCGACTCTAATTGTGCTTATCCCTTCAAGGTGTCCGTCACCAACACCACCTTTGATGGTTGAGAGTTGTTTGGACCTCAGGTGAAGAATACCCTCACCAGGTGCGAGCAAGATGGTAAGACACTCTCTGCTGTGGGAATCCATTTTTCCACACCATCTAGACCATACCCTAAAGGTCAGAAGGGTGGAAAAGATGTGGTTCCGCAAACCACAGGGAGTCGCACCTGCCTCACGTGTTGAACTTCCCTCTAGAGGCAGAGGGGTCAACAATAATAGACGCCACCCCAGGGGCAGAGGGGGTCCCCAGAACAAGGGTTCCAGGGAATCCTTCCCTGACCAACCCTTTCAGCATCCCTGAGAAGCTGCCCGACTGTCCACCTTCGGAGGCAGTCAGGGAAAATTATCTCTGTACCCTGAAGCCTGGCAATCTCTCTCTCTCAAGACAAATGATTACAGTCTATCATATCCAAGGGTTTAAAAATCCCCTTCATTTCCCCTCCGATCCAACCACCAAGACCCCTCCCAGATGTACCACCCGGACAAAGGGGGTCATGCACAGCTAGAGATAAAAAAGCTGTTAGAAAAAAAGTCATCCAGGCAGTCCCAGCTGACCAGCTAGGATCCGGAATCTACTCCAGTCTCCTGGAGACCCATTTTGGACCTCAGCAGACTGAACAAGTCTGTGCAGAAGATAAAATTTTGGATGGTAACACTGCAGTCCATTTTTCCCTTCTTGGGCAGAGACATCTGGATGTGCTCATTAGACCTTCAGGACACGTACTATCATGTAAATGTACATAGGCACTCCAGGAGGTTTCTCCGCTTCCAGCTGGGAGCCAGTCATTACCAATTCAGAGCCCTGCCCTTTGGTCTCACCACAACCCCCCGGGTGTTCAACAAATGTTTGGCAGTGGTCACGGCTCACCTGAGACAAAAAGGATTCCAAGTGTTTTCATACTTATACACGACTGGATCATTACTACTACCACCAAGCAGAATCTTGTCATAGCCAGGGATTACACCATTCACACTTGCAACAAACTAGGGATTTCCATAAATTTCTCAAAATCCTCCTTGTCGCCTTGTCAGTGTATAAACTTCATAGGTGCCGTGTTAAACACCACAGAAATGAATGCAACATTACCACCTCAGAGAGTGACAGACATACGGCGGAATGTTCAGTTACTGTTTCAGTCCAACAGAATTCAAGTCAAGTTAGTACTGAAAACATTAGGCCTCATGGCAGCGGCGATTCTCCTTCTCCCCTTAGCCCACTTCCACATGAGATTTCTCCAGTGGGTGCTTTTTTCTCAGTGGTCCTTTCAACAGCTACAATGACTCACAACATTTTGATAACCCCAATTTGTGAAAAACACCTCTCCTGGTGGATGGTCCCCCCTCAACTTCTTCAGGGCAGACCTTTTGTTCTTCCCCCTCCTGTTGCCACGGTGACAACGGATGCATCCGTGATATCGTTCTTGCCTCCCATAAGTCTAATACTAGGAAGACTTATGCAAGTAAATGGAAGCGTTTTTCGTTCTGCCCAGAAGCTAGGTCCATAGATCCCTTTAATGCTCCAGTTCATAAAGTTCTAGATTTTCGGGCGGAGCTTTTTCATTCAGGGTTATCGGCCACTATCCGAGTACAACTAGTGGCCATTGCCAATTTTCGTGGGGCTCTCGGAAACAAATATTATGTCCCATAAACTATGTAAAGCTTTCCTCAAGGGCATCTTCTTAATCAGACCTCACATTAAGGATCCTCCTCCACAATGGGATCTAAATTTAGTGTTAACTTCATTAATTCTTCCTCCCTTTGAGCCTGCATCTTCTTGTTCCCTCAAGCTTCACTCTTGGAAAACTCTGTTTTTGGTGGCTATAACTTCTGCCAGAAGGGTGTTGGAACTTCAGGCCTTGTCTGTCCGTCCCCCTTATTTGGTTTTTCATAAAGACAGTGTAGCTCTCAGAACAAATCATTCCTTTCAACCAAAAGTTTCTTCTGAATCAAATCTGAATCACTGACTTCCCTGTTTTCTTCGCAAAGTATTCAAACAGGGCTGAACAGAAACTACATTCCTTGGATGTTCATCGTCAACTGCGGTATTATCTAGACAGGACAAAACAATTCCGAAAGTCAGAACAGCTCTTCCTTTCTTATGCTGAAGGAAAGAAAGGACTTTCAGTATCATAGGTAACTCTTTCCAGATGGTTAGCATCCATCATTACCTTTGTCTACGAGTTGAGAGACAAACAACTTCCTTCAAGACCTAAGGCTCATTCAACCAGGGCACTATCAACCTCAACAGCCTTTCAAGCAAGGTTACCATTAGATGCCATTTTTGCAGCAGCTACATGGGCTTCTCAACATACTTTTATTACCCATTACAAACTTGATATAGCCTACAGACATAGAGCTGACTTGGGTTCCACCGTACTCAAGAGTCTGTTCCATTGAGACACCCAGGACCAAGGTGCTAGGGACGCTGTCCCATCCAGCAAGAATGAAGGCGAGAATAACAACTTAACATTTAGAAGTTATGTACCTACCATAACGTTCCATGTTGTCTTCTCGCCTTCTTTCTTGCATCCCTCCCTCCTGCCTCCTAGCCTGGACAGACTAGAAGGTCTCAGAGTCCTCTTTCATGATACTTAGTTATATGAATGTTACCCGTATAATGAGTACTACCAGCAGTGAGACCGTGTTATTATATATTGGCTTATTTTTGGGTAACAAACTATACTATGTGCGAGCTGCCAAACCAGTTCTGGGGAGTTAGCGCATGGTATTGTGTGAGAGCTCTCGAGCTACAGTATAAGCAGAGTCAGAGCTGAGGATCGGCTCCAAACCCATCCAGCAAGAAATAAGGCAAGAAGAAGACAAGTAAAATGGAACGTTATGGTAGTTACATAACTTGTTATTCTACAATGTTTTATGTGTTTGTATGTTGCGACACAGTCAGTGATTCAAATCAGGTATGTGTATGCACTGGTAATAAATGCAATTATTTTTTTCTTTGCCTTGCGAGTGGTACATAATTTTGATAATTTCAAAAATTTTCCTGGAGCGTTACAGCGGTTGTACTTTAAACTAGTGCATGGTGGCTAGCTGTTGTGGGCCACCTGGTTTGTGCTGAAATTACTGCTTTACAATATGAGTGTATGACTGTGTAGTAGTAGATATTGTGCAAAATGTTCTATATACCCTTGCAACTGCTGAATATGTGGAAAACATGGGATGATGACTATTCATTTACTGGTGCACACAAATTTATTAGGTCTCTAGTCATTTATAGTGTCATCCTTTAAGACAATAATTATAATATTTGTTACTCTTGGTAACTGACCAGTAAATACATGGATTACTTTTTTAGGAGATTTAGGTGATGCGTGACCGGATTTATTTTTTTTCTCAACAACTTTACATGCATGCGTGCCTGCTTTGCTGGAAAACTTTTCCTTTATATGCCTTATATGAAAAACTAACATCGTCTTGTAAAAAAAATATGAATAACTGTTTGGCTTGGCAGTGTCAGCTACCAATTGACATTTCAGTATATGACCAGTTTAGCAGTTATACTCAACATTAGCACAGACTAGGGAGTGCCTTAAAGCACATTTACTAAGCAAGCTGCTGTGTTTGTGTGTGTGTGAGATCCCTGGTGGAAATTAATCACTTTGATCTCATTTGTTGCTTACTGTGTGCTTTAACACACTGCTGCCCGTCAGTGCATAACATGGTTTGTTTATCATTGTGCATTTACTGAAAACTGTAGCTGTGTTGAAAAAGATTCACTTTGGTGTGTGACTGTGTGTGTTTGTGTCTGTCTGCAAGCAAGGAGTGTGATTGTCTGTGTATGTGTGTGGAAGCAAGGAGTGTGATTGTCTGTGTGTGGATGCAAGCAAGGAGTGTAGTGTGTGTGGATGCAAGCAAGGAGTGTAGTGTGTGTGTGTGTGGATGCAAGCAAGGAGTGTAGTGTGTGGATGCAAGCAAGGAGTGTAGTGTGTGTGTGTGTGTGTGTGTGTGTGTATGCAAGCTGGTGTGTGTGTGTGTGTGTGTGTGTGTGTGTGTGTGTGTGTGTGTGTGTGTGTGTGTGTGTGTGTGTATGCAAGCTGGTGTGTGTGTGTGTGTGTATGCAAGCTGGTGTGTGTGTGTGTGTGTGTGTGTGTGTGTGTGTGTGTGTGTGTGTGTGTGTGTGTGTGTGTGTGTGTGTGTGTGTGTGTGTATGCAAGCTGGTGTGTGTGTGTGTGTGTGTGTGTGTGTGTGTGTGTGTGTGTGTGTATGCAAGCTGGTGCGTTGTGTGTCTGTATGCAAGCTGGTGCGTTGTGTGTGTATGCAAGCTGGTGCGTTGTGTGTGTGTGTGTGTGTGTGTGTGTGTGTGTGTGTGTGTGTGTGTGTATGCAAGCTGGTGCGTGTGTGTGTGTATGCAAGCAAGCTTGTGTGTGAGTGTGGCACTAGTGGTCAGTATTATGTTCACGATTTCTGTGAGGGTGTTAGCTATACAGTCAGAAGCTTCCCATGGTTATGACTTTTGGATGCAACATTTGAAGACCTCAGTATATGGAAGTACTGAGTTTTCAGAGAAGTATATATATACTTCCTTAGATGTCAAAACTCTGAAATGAAAGGAAGGCTTTACTAGATGTTCATGCATTCCTGACTTATGGGTGATGGTGTACTTTGAAAACTGCTGTTATTAGGATATGATGGGATGAGATTAAAATAGGTTCATAGGTTGGTACTAGGCTATCAGCCCTAGGGCCTATACAAGCCTAGCCATAACAATTCCCTGGCTATTTCTTCCCACAATTTTTACTTCCCTGGACCCCTGTCTAGCAGGGCGACTGACGTGATTCCCAGGGTGAATTTCCTTTCTCCCATCCAATTGTCAATGTTCCTTTTGAAGAGGGCCAAAGAAGCGCTCTGCTTGACATGTATGGGCGATCTATTCCAGAGTCTGGGGAGTCTCTGGGTCAGGAACCTATCCCTCCAGCATGTTTTGTTTATCGTGATGATAAGGTTTAGATCCCTGGAGCGTGTGGCTCTGAGGGATTGGGATTTCTTTAAGTGTAGCATGTCCAACAGCTCTGGGTTTGACATGGCCTTGTATGTTAAGCAGAAATCGCCTCTGAGTAGACAATATGCGACAGAGTATAGCTGGAGTTTTTTAAGACGGTCAGCATAGGGCATCTGCTTTAGGCCTGTGATTCTTTTAGTGAGGTATTTCTCCGGCCTTTCCATTGTTGCAGATGTCTTCAGAGGTACATACCAAACGGGGTGTTGTATTCTATAATGGGTCTAATGAGGGATGAGTACAGTGGGAGAATGACCTCCTTTTTTTCTGGATGAAAAGCCCTTAGTGATGAGGTGTGCCACATAGAAGGATTTCCTGACTGCTGTGGCAATGTGGTTATCGAAGGTGAGACCACTGTCCACCTGTGTCCCTAAGTCTCTTATCACACTTTCAGTGTTTAGTGTACTGCCACCTATATGGTAATTCATGGGTACATGTTTTTTTCCCCAAAGGGGATAACTATACATTTCTTGGCATTGAGCTTGAGCCCATGGCTCTGGAACCAAGCATCTGCTTCTGTAAGGCCCTTTTGTAGAGTATCCACATAATTTGAGGGTTCAGTAATGGCTCCCAGTTTGCAGTCATCTGCAGACTGTCAGCCAGAGTCGCTTAGTGTTGGCCTGTACTTCAGAGAAGTAGATGCCAAACAAGAGCGGTCTCAGGACTGAACCCTGAGGTACTCCACTTGTCACTTGTCTGGAGCTAGATTTGGAGTCGGATACTTTTACAGTTTGGGTTACATCTGGATTTTAATTTAGAAGTGTGATGTCAGTTATGTGCACAGGATTGTAATTGATACCTAGGATGATAGTTGGTGGGGCTTCCAGAACAATTTAATTTCTCCGAGCTGACACGTGTTACCTCCTAATATAGGTGTTTTTGTTTGTCCCTTTAGCAATTCTATAGCTGGAAATCAAGGAGTTAACCTGCATCATTATGACCTGTCTTCTATGTGTGCCAGGCATACTCATACAGCTTAAATTGTGTTGTAATGTCAAATGTCAACCCCAAACACTGCATATCTCTTAGACTTCTACACCTGAGGGGAAATCATCTATCTTAGACAGGTACAAACATGTTTAACACAGACAGTGTAGTGATTGCGTTCATAAGTTCACAAGTTCACTGTACCCTTGCAGACCGAATTGTTCATGTAGGAACACCAGTTCCCTTATGTTAGCATCATATGCTCACTTTCTTACCCATTTTTAAGATTTTTCTTAAAATGATTAATTTTCAGGAATACTCATATAGAACGTGGAAGCATATTCCACAAATGTGGAATTATTTGGGTTACATATCCTTCATAGAAGACTTGTGTCTGAATGTTCCTGTGCTAGAATCAATGTCTAAATCAAAGTTTAAAACAGAATTTCATACTTGCATATTCCACATGCAAACAGAAATTATCCTCAGTGAAAGCTTCAGTCTTTTTCCATATGTAAATATTGAAGTGCAGTCTAAAAAGTCTGGCCCTACTTTCCAAGTCTTTTGTAATTGAGCCTACTTTCAGTGTTATTGATGGTATTCTGAGTACTTTTGAGTCTTTGAGTAGCAATGCTACACCAGTGCACAGTTATTGCTCATTTTGTTAGGGAATACCTACTCATAATGGCATATACCTTTGTTACTTCTAATGTTAGTGTCCAGTAATGTGGTAGTATTGGACCTTGGGTGCAGTCTAGTGCAGTGATGGTGAACCTTTTGGGCTCGGTGTGTCAAAAATTCAGAAAATGCCTAACATGACTCTGCTGGCATGTTGACCCCCAAAAAAAAAAAATAATAAAATAAAACAGCATTGCTCTCAATACATCGGGGATAAATCTCAACAGAAGCAGGGAGAAATCTAGAAATAAGAGACATTGACAGTTTTAAACTACTAGTACTATTAATATGAGACAGTGACAGAAAAAAAATGAATGTGAATTAATATAGCTTTTTTTAATTCTATACATCTAAATATTGTATGGAGGTAGAGGACTGTTGAGAGGAATGTAAAACAGCACACTTAGAAATGCAGACTACTGGCTCTTTGCAGAAGTGTAACTATGAAAAGAAAACAATATCAGCACTGCCCTTTGCAGGCTATCAAGACATTATACTGCAATAGTCTTTGAGGTTAATAACTTCCTTAGCTCTGCAGCAGTGTTGTTGAGCTGGCTCCTGGCACAAAATAATTCAGTGCAGTTCACATGAGCCACGGATGCAAAAGCAATTTCTTTGATAACTCAGGTGTTGGTGAACGCTGGCTTGTCATGGTGTGTCACCTTTGACATGCCTGTCATAGGTTCGTCATCATTGGGCTAGTGAGATTCTTAACTATCTGGGTAAAATTATTCATGGCTAACATTGATCGCTGAAGCTTTATTATCAATTATTACAGTTCAAATCTCTCTGAATAATTAATTATTTAGCTTGCTATAGCTGTACTAAGCTATTGATAATTAATGTATATGCTCAACAATTGTATTTTATATATATATATATATATATATATATATATATATATATATATATATATACACATTTGTCTACTTCAATTGCTCAAAGTTGCAAAACATCGAACCACACATCATCGAGGATTGGATTATCTATGTTCTACAACATTGAACATGAAATAGACAAAAAAAAGATAAAAAAAACTATGCTTGTAAGTTTTTGCGGTAGTGAACCCCTGCACCTCCACCCCGCTACATAAATATACCAGTTCCGAGATCACACTACATTGAAGAGAATATAGTAAATTTCCCATTCAGTGCCATTCTCTTCATTATAGTGCATTCTGGGCGTTGGTATTTTTTAGTAGCAGGGGTGTGGGGTGCAGGGGGGGCTGCCCCCCTGCAAAAACGTAAAATAAGAAGTTCTCACATTTTAGGTTTTTTTTTTTAATTCTATATTACAGAACTTCGATCCTCTGGTCCTTGATCAGAGGTTCGATGTTCTGCAATTTGAACACTCTGAAAGGGACATATATATATATATATATATATATATATATATAGATATATATATATATATATATAGATAAGGTTATAAAATCTGTATTTGAAATGTGTCCCTAAACCTTTTATTCTAACAATTTTCTAAGGTTATCAAATCAGTATTTGAAATATGTGTCCCTATTTTGGGGCTGTATTCCCCCATTATTGGCTTTGTTCTATATTTTCATGCTAAGAGGTTAAGAGCTATGGTGAGAAGTAAGAACTGAATTCACTAAATGATATGATAGCCATTTAAGTTTGTCTTCCTGTCTTTCAAGAAACTGCTGGTTTAGCTTAGTGGTATGTTGTCCTGTTTGTAGTGCATAATGTTCTGGGTCCAAGACTTGGTAGTGAAATACATGGTGGTAACTAGATTTTATGCAAGTAATTTCCAAATTATACAAGCAACGTTTAAAATGTGTCCCTGGTCTTTGGCCTTTTGCCCCCCCTCAATTGAAAATAAGTCCAAGAAGCTGTGCAACATGCCTATGGCTTACACTACTGTGATTCTGTATTTATATATATTGTGTGTAGAAGTAGACTGTTATCATGGAAAGCGCGTGTGTGTGTGTGTGTGTGTGTGTGTATGCAAGTGTGTGTGTGTGTGTATGCAAGTGTGTGTGTGTGTGTGTGTGTGTGTGTATGCAAGTGTGTGTGTGTGTGTGTGTGTGTGTGTGTGTGTGTGTGTGTGTGTGTGTGTGTGTGTGTGTGTGTGTGTGTGTGTGTATGCAAGCTGGTGTGTGTGTGTGTGTGTGTGTGTGTGTGTGTGTGTGTGTGTGTGTGTGTGTGTGTGTGTGTGTATGCAAGCTGGTGTGTGTGTGTGTGTGTGTGTGTGTGTGTGTGTGTGTGTGTGTATGCAAGTGTGTGTGTGTGTGTGTGTATGCAAGTGTGTGTGTGTGTGTGTGTGTGTGTGTGTGTGTGTGTATGCAAGTGTGTGTGTGTGTGCAAGTGTGTGTGTGTGTGTGTGTGTGTATGCAAGTGTGTGTGTGTGTGTGTGTGTGTGTGTGTGTGTGTGTGTGTGTGTGTGTATGCAAGCGAGGTGTGTGTGTGTGTGTGTGTGTGTGTGTGTGTGTGTGTGTGTGTGTGCATGTGTGTGTGTGTGTGTGTGTGTGTGTGTGTGTGTGTGTGTGTGTGTGTGCGTATGCAAGTGTGTGTGTGTGTGTGTGTGTGTGTGTGTGTGTGTGTGTGTGTGTGTGTGTGTGTGTGTGTGTGTGTGTATGCAAGTGTGTGTGTGTGTGTGTGTGTGCGTATGCAAGTGTGTGTGTGTGTGTGTGTGTGTGTGTGTGTGTGTGTGTGTGTGTGTGTGTGTGTGTGTGTGTGTGTGGATGCAAGCGAGGAGTGTGTGTGACTTCACTACTGGACTCATTTTCACAAATGTTGCTGCTTGTGAACACATGGACAAAGTGAAATTGTCAAATAAAAAAATCATAATTCAATACACAGGAGGTTCAGATTCAAAAGTTTACTAGTGTACACCAGGAGGCAAAAGACCATACAATACAAGTATATAATTTTGTCTGCCCTAATACAGGAAATACAGCCTTTTTTATGCTGTTTGCATTCAAGTTATTCCCACCTTACTGACGCGGTTAGTCACAAGGCATCTACATCACTTTTACTAACAGTATTCTATTCATTTAATAATGCTGATGTAATACATTTAAAACAGTTATTATTTAGATATAATACGGCCTTGCTATCCAGCTGTTCAGTTATAATGTCTTCCTGTAAGGTTACTTCTAATCGGTAAAATACAGTAGTAGATTCAGTTTTTAATTCATTCCCTTACACAGCTGTTATCTTCACAAGGTTGAATTACAAAACTGCAGGAAGGAGAAGATTTTATTATACAAGGACTCTGGAAGGGAGCGGAAGATTTATATGGTCAATTTCCTGACCAATCAGATAATCACTTACGAAAAACATAACATTAAGCTTTCTGAGCTGGCAGCTGCCAGGGTCAGGGCTCAAAGCACACTGCAGTTTCAGAGGTTACTTGCATTTACACATGAATTTTATCCCTTCTGTTCTATGATTAATAGAATAAAACGCATTATTAACTACTTTGCTTTTAAACTAGCATTTCACATATATTTAAATACATATTTTCCTAAGATTTCCCCCCCTATTAATACTTTTTATTCTAATCTGAAGTATGCATAGTGTCATTTCATCTCCTAGCCTTTCACGCTCAGTATTTTCTGCTTGGTGAGTCTTAATCTAAACATCAGAAAAAGCATCATCTGAAATAAATTTTTCAATTTCAATATCTTGGTAGAAAGTTTCAGTAACAGATATATCAACAAAATCTTTGATTAATCTTTTCATGCAGGGAATTCCACAGCAAACACATGCTCCTATTTGGAGTATACCCACACAAATAGCAATTAGAATGTTCATTTGGATGGAACCCCACCCCCCAAACAGATTATGGAAAAAGTCCGTCAGTGGGTTTGGGCCTGGTTCAGTCATGGCTGATACTTGCTGAATTACCGCTAGGTGATGAGCACAGCATTCTTCTCCATGTACCACCTCTTTTTGCTTGGGTGAAGTCAAGAGCCATTGGATTTTGTAGCACAACAGTTTTCATTGCATTTACTTCATTAGTCACCAATTTTAGGGTGGAAAAAGTAGCATTACTCATTACTTCTAAAGTTTCGACAGCTTCCTCAGCTCCCAGATCGATTGGACTGTTCCATAGGCTGGTAGTATTCCTGGCCAGGAAATAACACTTGTCACCCAAGTCCATATGAGTCAATTAACTTTTGTCTTACTAAATTATGGTCTTTCCAACCAGCTTCGATCTTCCCAACTGGATTCTCCAGTTTCTTAACTGGACCTTCAGATTTTCGAGCTGTTTCCCTTACATGTCGTATCTTACCCACAGGTAGTTCTGCAGTATGTTTTATTGCTGTAACCAGATAACCCAAAAAACAACTGCCGGACCAATTCTCAGGTTAACATTTATATGCCTTTTTCCCTCAAATAAAATAACAGTTTTCTACTTTGGTACTAATACGTGTTATCCCTGCAGGAAACATTTTCCTATCTTTAATAGACAATTGTTTAGTTAAGACTGGATTGTCACGTACTGCATTTAATGTAGTTTTCATTCAACTCCGATATGAATCATAGTATTACAAACCGTACACCCACTTCTGACTTTAATGTAACATTTATAAGACATTGTTATATTACAATGACTCCAGTCCACATGGAGGGTGTCATTTTAGTAGAAACATACAACTCCTTTTTGTGTGACAGGTAAAAATAAAGCTATTTCGTCCTGTGATCTCACAGTTCCTGTATCAAAAAGCAAATTTTCCCAAGTCTCAGTTACCCCCGGAGGGACAGCGGACATTAACCATCCTCCATATGCTGTTGGTATAGCTGTACAAACCCAGCAATTTGAAATGTTCATAGTCTCTGCATACACAGGTTTCATGGCCAGGTATGTGTTAAAATTTGGATGCCAGTCTATAGACAGTTCATCACGTCTCCTCACTTTCACTTGTGTGGTTGAGTGCAGGAAAAAACCATAATAAGAGAAAATTTGTAGTCAACAAATGCACAGCTAACAAAATAATTATGCAATAGTTCTGGGGTTGCTCTGCTTTTCTGTTTGCTTTACTCTTGGCCATTTTGCCCTTGTGTATCACTCACAAAGTTTTTATCAAGTTGAAAGTTCTTTACCGGTTTACAATGCGTCAAATGAACCCAGGACGTCCTCTCAGCTACTCTGACTGCAGTAGGCGTTGCCAACAGGACCTGGTATGGACCTTCCCACTTTGGACTCTCCCAGTTATGTTTCTTCGTCACTTTGATCCAGATCCAGGATCCTGGTTCCAAAACTGCTTCTACCGGTTTGGTCTGTCTTATCTGAAAAAGTTAAAATGCAAAACAGATTTATTCCTTAACAATTTCTTCATATATTCTGCTAACGAACTGTCAGCCTCTTGCTCTGCAGGCATGAGAGCTTTCCACTGAGTCACATAACATGCTCTCCCAAA
The DNA here is from genome assembly GCF_019279795.1 of Protopterus annectens. NCBI lineage: Eukaryota > Metazoa > Chordata > Ceratodontiformes > Protopteridae > Protopterus > Protopterus annectens. Next base: position 282,696,105 of record NC_056729.1, on the reverse strand, counting down.
AACTATTTCGAAGGGAGTCAAACCTTTTACATTTGGAACCGTTCTCATACTCAGCAGTGCTAAAGGCAGACAGTATATCCAGTTCATTTGGGTTTCCTCAAATAGCTTCCTAAGCTTACTTTTGATGGTACCATTGTACCTTTCCACCAGTCCTGCTGACTGTGGGTGGGAAGCACAATGGTTCTTTAAGGAGATACCAAAAAATCTCCCAAGCTGGTGAATCGTTTGATTCACATATTGTGTGCCGTTGTCACTATTAATCCTTTACAGAATGACAAATATAGGGATTAGTTCTTTTATCAGGGCTTTCGCCACTGTTGCTGCATCCGGGTTTTTGGTTGCAAAAGCTTCTACCCATTTAATAAAAATGTCTACAATAACTAAACAAAACTTATTCCCTTCTCAATTATTTTATTCTATGAAATCCATCCAAATAGTATGGAATGGGTATGGTGGTATAGGAAAAATTCCTTGCTTGGTCTTAAATGTTCCTTGTGCATGGTGCTTGTTGTTACAAGTATGACAAACTGCACAATTTTTTTGTATAATTTATGTACCCGTATGTTTGGAATATTCGATTTACTAACTGTACCATCCCCCCTGTTGAGACATGGCTCTGCCCATGGCGCAACAGAGCTGCATATCTAAATAAATTAGACGTCAATATTTTTTTTTTCTCTTTGGAAATGTACAGTCCATTTTCAAGAATTGCACCTCATTTTACCCATTTTTGTTTTTCTACTTTGGTAGTAAGCGTCTGCATTGTTTTTAACATGTCTAAATCTAAAATCTCAAACGGTTGTAATTCCTCATTCAATTATAAAGTTTCTGAGGCTGCTTGCTTTGCAGCTGCATCAGCTCATGCATTGCCTTTTGAAATCTTATCCTGCTGTTTTGTATGAGCTAGACATTTACAAATAGCTACTTTGGTAGGTAACTGAATAGATTCTAATAGCTCCAAAATAAAGTGCGCATGATTAATAGGTTTTCCACTGGATGTAATCATTACTCTATTTTTCCATTGTTGTGCAAATACATGTACTGTAGAAAAAGCATACTGACTATCACTATATATGTTCACACACTTGTTTTTTGCTAAAGTACATGCTCTAGTCAAAGCTATCAATTCCGCTGTTTGTGCAGATAAGTTGTGTGGTAAGGATTGACCTTCTAAAATTTCAGTGTCTAACTACTGCATACCCCACCAGATTCTTCCCTGTAGGACCCCTTCTGCAATAGCCGTACACGTAATATGTCACCTCGGCATTATTCCAAGGGCATATCTGTAAGATCTTGTCTAGGCAAAGCTAACTGCTCAATTTGCTGCAGGCAGCTGTGTGGTGTGCCCTCCGCAGCAGTTGGAAGTAATGTTGATGGATTTAATGTCGTACATCGTTCAGTTGTCATATGACGTTTGCTCAGCAGTATAGTCATACATGAAAGATGTCTAGCAGGAGAAAGGTATGCCATTTTCTCTTGCAGTTAAATTATTGCAACTGCATGAGGCACTCTCAATGTGAGAGGGTGGAATAACACCACTGAGGCCGAAGCCTGCACTGCCATTGCGGCTGGAACTACTGCTTGTACACAGTGAGGCAAACATCGCGCCACTGGGTCTAACTGTGATGAATAGTAAGCTATGAGGCGTTGCTTATCCCCATGTTGGTGCGTCAATACTGACGTCATGTACCCTTGCTTACAATCTACGGTCTTAAAGAACCGCTTGTCATAATTTTGAAGTCATAAAACTAATGAAGCTATCAACGGATTCAACCTGCAGAAAGCCATTTATGCTTCTGTTGTCCATTGTAAAATATCTTGTGCTGCCATTGGTGTCTTATATATCCAATCTGTCAGTGGAGCAGATTTCAAAGCATAATTTGGTATCCAGCTACGACAAAAATTAGTTGTACCCAAGAAAGACATTATTTCTTTCTTAGTTGTTGGTTTGGGTGCTTGCAAAATTGCTGTATTTTTTTCCTCATCTTGTATTCTACCTAGATTGGATATTACATATCCCAAGTATCTAACTTGTTTTCTCTAAAGTTGTAACTTTTGTTGACTTTGTGTCCTTGTATTGCTGAAAATTTCAATAATGCTACAGTATCCACCCTGCACTGCTGCTGGGTGTGGGCTGCTAGCAAGATGTCATCTACATAAAGTAGAATTTGACTACCTCCCGGTGGGGTAAATCCTGACAGGTTGCTAGCCATTTCTTGTGCAAAAAATAGTTGGGCTCTCATAATATGCCTGTGGTAGGCGAGTATACGTATACCTTTTACCCTGAAATGTAAAGGCAAACCAATATTGACTATCAGGATGTATAGGTATTGAAAAGAAAGCATTGCTAATATCTACCACAGAGAAATACTTTTGTTGCTGTTCCAAATCATTCAACAAAGAATGTGGGTCTGGCACCGTAGCTGCTCTAGGTATTACTGCATTATTTACAGCTTGTAAATCTTGTACCATCCGCCATTCCCAGTTTGCTTTTTTAACAGGAAATAGGGGTGTATTACATGGTGAATCAGGATATTCTACCAGTACTCCTTTGAGTAATGCTGCTATTATAGGCTTAATTCCTACTTCTGCATCCTTTCTCAAAGGGTATTGTCTTTTCTGTGGTCTAAAAGGCGACTTTGGGGTAAGTGTAAATGGTCCTGCTGTTCGAATAAGCCCTACATCTGACTTGCCTGTTCACCATAAGAGTTGTTGGAATTTCACACAAGGCCTTTTCTTCTTCTAATAAAAATGGTAATCAGCTGTCCTCGCTAGATTGCAAGTGTACAGCTGGATGTGTCTGTGTCAACCAATTCAGTTTTTGTATTTGTATCCCTTGTTCTGACAGCTCTAAATCAGTCTTCTCCCATCTTGTTACTCTTTCTCCTAAGTCTGCCCATTTAACACTTTTATTCTTTGTCAAGCTAACATGTGGCAACCGATTAGATCTATACAATGCAAGGAATTGTTGAGGTAATGAAGAGCTAACTACACTGTTCCCCTCAGTATCCCAGTACAAAGTACACAAAACCAATCTAGTTGCACGATTTTTAAAGAGTTTTTGCTCATACTCTCTATCAGCTCCTGGTGTGGTACAGTAATAGAGTACAGTGTAACAAATGCTGTTGATCAGTGTCAAGGGAGGGGGTTTTACTGATGGCTACGTTAGTCAGCTCCTTGGTGACTGCCCCTGGACCAGTCGTGAATAGGTCCTGGCTGTACCAATAAAAGGTTTCACCCTCCGATCGCACTACAAAAGTATCCATTTGTCTCTGCCTCAATACCTTGTACAGTTGGAACTACTGCTATGCAAAATATCTGCATAAGGTCCCTGCCCAATAGGTTTACTGGACACTTGGCAGAAACCACTATTTTACTTCTCTGGGTCATACCTGAAACGGGGTTGGTTATTGCTATATCATGGGAGAGTGGTTCCCTGTATAGCTGTCCGTTTGCTGCTTTTAATAATATATAATCAGGTGATTCAGAATCTTCTGGTAACTTGGAGGGGTGTATCAAAGTCCGTGATGCTCCTGAATCACACAGGAATTTGACTTCCCTTCCCTCCACCAGAAGTGTCACTTCCGTTTTTGTATCTGCTAGGTAGAACTCCAGGCTCAACAATGCTAAATCTAACATTTCATTTCCATTTTCATCTAAGTCAATTTGTACTTCCTCTACTCCTTCTACTAGATTGGTATTTGTCTTTTCTATTGTAGCTGTTACTAGTGATTCCTGACTTTCATATGATGTATCCTCACTATCATATAGTCAGTCCTCATCTCCTTTATATTCTGTCATTGCTTTCTTATTTTGTTTACAGTCCCTAGCTAGATGGCCTTTCTTTCCACACTTGAAGCACTCTCCTCTCTTTTTCCCTTTCCTCACTATCTTCTGATAGTTTGTCAGACTGTTTCCATGGGCATTCTTTTTCTTGCCCTTTTTACATGACTGTAATACAAATACTTCAGCTCCGTCTTCAGCAGTGAATACTTGCGCCTTCCTTCTTTTACTTCGTAATGAAGCTACTAATAGGTGCAATGCAACCTTTCAAAAATGCATTTTTAATTGTTGTTCATATGTGGAATCATGTGTTTGGTTCTCAGGAACCGACATACCGCTATGATTATTAAAACATTCTAATAATCGGGCATAATATCCATCTATTGTCTCATTTTCCTGTTGTATGCATTGATTAATGCAAGTCCAGTCTGCTCTAGGTTTCCATTTCTCAGAGATTCGGTTTGTCAGACCTTTCACTCTGTCTAATTCTGCGTCACTATGTGGGAGTGGCCTAAGTTCTGCATTACGAGGATTGCAGGTACCACAAATCATGTGCCAATCTGGACCTATAATTTGTCTTACTACTTTTTCTACTCCTTCCCCATTCAAGTGATAACTTTACCTCATGCCTTGTAAATCTTCTAAAAATTTCGCAAAATTAACTTTCTGATGGGGGGGATTCCCGCAGTAGCCTTCCGTATGTCTTCTGGTGTCCATGGTCTATATAATAGGAGTGCAGGATTTTGCCCTTGTCCTGCCTGAGGATTTGCAACTTCTATAAGTGGGCATATTTCTTCCTCACTCTCATCCTGTAGATTCCTCTCTATCTGGTATGATTTTGTGTCCCTATGCGTGTTATGTGTTCGAGACCTAGTCTCATAAGGATCTCTAACAACTGGTTGTGGTCTTACTGAAACTTCAGGATAACGCGGAGGTGGACCAGCCTGTCCACTCGCTCCTTAGCCTGAAAAGGGTAAGGGAGGGGGCAAGGGAGGAGGAGGAGGAGGAGCTGTAGCTATTACGAAGTTATTATTCTCTTTGTATACAAATGTTTTTGAATTTTTAAGCTTCTGTTCTCTGCGATTTGCTTCCTCAATCCACCTGTGTGCTTGAGGTATGCCTAGTTGGCGTTTTTGCTTGACCTCCTGCAGCACATTTACGCTGTTTAAGGAGTTTAACTAGTGAAAGTTTATCTAGTTTACCATCAAATTCATATTTGTTAACCCATCTTGTATAATACCTAACATTATCAGCACGCTGTAATTGCATGTATTTTGCGTCTTCGGTTAGGGGCGGATCTTGCGAGGTTTTAGTGCACTGATTACCCATGTCAAAATGTTACGTAACCCTTGTTTTATCACGTGATGTCAAATTCTTAGTTCCTGTTTACAGTTTATCTAGAATAACTGTCTACCTTATTCTGTTACCCTGATCTTATGACAATAAAAAAATACAGTACTTCCTTTTGTGCCTGATCTGCAAAAACAAATCTTGACAACGATATACTGTAACATAGTCCCTGATCTAAAACAGAAAAAAAAGCCAAATTCTTCATACCTGAACCTCCTGGTTCATTGATGATTCAAATGATTCATTTTGATGATGGGTATAGCTTGTGCATACATGGATAAACCTGAATGAACAGGTCATTGAGAAATGGGAGTCTTCTGCAAACATGACTGTAGTAAGTAACAATTTTACTTTTTTGTAATTCAGCATACCTGTGCGTAGGCGAGAGCGCTGTGTGTGTGTAGGAGAGAGCGCTGTGTGTGCATGCACCTCTGTGTGCATCTTTCTCTGGCTGCATCTGTCTTTGTCTCTGCCTGCGTGAGTTTATTACATTGATGTATAACCTTGGTGCTTGTCCGTACGTCCAAACTCTGCACTTTAGCTCCTGGCAGGAAATGTTCTTGTATGTATATTCTGCATACACAATGATGAAGGGGTCATTGTGATAACGGAGTTATGTTTGTGCTCGTGCAGGTATGGCCTAAGTATGTGTGAAAAGACTTTTTGTGCTTGTGAAAACGCTATGCATTCTTGGTGAAAAATGGGCCATTTAGAGCCATATGTTCTGCTTACCGTCTATTGACTGCAGTACTAAAGCATTGTCCTATTTTGTAATTGTGCATACATGGACCTAGTTAATTGTTTGTGTCATTAGGGAGTGCTTGTGCATTCACAGACTGACTACTGAGGTTTGTTACAAAAATAGTCATTTGTGGCGCTTGTGTATACATGAAAAGACTGAAGGTCTTTGCAGAAAAGGTATCGTTTTTGATTCGGCTGACATCACTCACTTATTTTTTTTGGCATGTAGAGGTTCTGTAAATTGAGTGATTCTGCTAGTTTTAAGATCTCTAATGAGATTCAAGAAAGCCTTTTACAGTACAGCATGAAAAGTACAGGTGGCACCTTCTGCAGATGGTGGCTCTTCATAACTTTTGGATGTTAATTCTCTCTCAGAATCTACCAACTGGCTGTCATGGCATCAGAAGGACAAAAGAGATCAAGACAAGGATATCAATTTGAGCCAACTTATCGTCCTGGAGAGCAAAGGAGGAAACGCCGTTGTGTGGATATGGAGAGGAGCGTAGAAGAGCAATCGACAGAGGTAGAAGAAAGTAACCTGTCTGATATGCATTGGTGCATATGCGGCCATTGCAGTATGATGACAAGTGAACGTGAATGCCTCTGCTGTGTGTCCTCACCACGTGCGACTGACAAGTGGAGAGAACTAAACTTGCCACTGTCTAATCAGTGCATTACAACACATCCAGAATTCGCAGCAACTTGCCTATTAAGGCACATACTAGAATGGGTGTTTAGACAACAGACAATTCGCAGAGGATTGCAAGACCCAGAATGGACAAACAGGTACACAACTACCTAGGTGATTGGCATCACTGCTAATGTAAGGGTTAGGGTGACCGGATAGACATGCTTAATGTGCAGGTAGAAACTATTTACTAGCTGACAGCCATGTTTTTAAGTTAGTGGCCTTTGATGGCAAACCTACCTTGGATGTTGAGTAAATAGCTGTTGTGCACTGGTTGGCCAATCCGATTGTTCTCATTTCTGGCATGTATGTTTGCTCAAGACTGCTGGTTTCTAAACTTGAATTCTGCATCTGTAAACCAGCCTTAGTTGTAATAAGGATTTGTTTTCTGTTTCAGGCGGTACCGTCTGCTGGCCTACAGAGCATATGTAAAGTGGGTGTGTAACAATCGGCGACTCGGTTTTGGCAATCGCATGGTCATACCAGCTTGCGTTGTTGTTCGTATTCGTGCGGCGTTTCCCACCGAAGAGACTGAGGATGAATATGTTGGTTTTCGTCCATTTGAGGGACTATGGGTGTTTGCAGAGTAAAGATGTCCTTTGACATTCTCTTTTGCAAACATGCTCTCTTTGAAATGTGTCTCAATTTGTAACACTCTGTCCATTTAACAATGTCTTAGGTTTCTCCTATGATGTTGTACTGCCCATGTTTGAAATTGATAGAGAAATAAAGAGATTTTACTCACTATGCAATGTTTCTGTTTCTGTGGAATAGCTGTCCATTCATTCTTCTAATACTAGACGTAACAGTATTGTAACTTTGGATTTGAAAGTTGCACGTTATGGGGGGAACTCTGTCACAATGGTAACTCTATTTCTACTCTGTATAACTTTTGTGGCCTTGACTGATGCATCAAATTGTACCGAGGGTAGTCTTTTTGGCCACTGCAGTCATTTATGTTGAATTGTCATGAACGAAGCTACTTGGCTGATCAACAATTCAAAAAGTACAGTTGGGTACACTTACCATAACTTGTATATTAGTGTATTGACTCATGCAGTCTTTACATTTATGTTATCTGCTTGCAGGTTGCCCTCCGTTGGCCGTATTAAAAAATAATTGGTGGGTCCTGCATGCATTGCTGTGCTTTCTTCCATGCATTTTTATAGAGTCCTGGTAGTCTGATGGCTAATGGACTGCATTGCTGGAATAATTAAATACAGTAAATATTTAGAGGAAAAAATATACAGATAATGGATAGTGTGCTGATTAAGTAAAGCAGAAAATCAACAGGAAGGTACATCGTGGTGATGGCCTAGACAAGGATTACAGTAAGAATGAAAATCCTGTTGCAGACCTTGAAAACTACTCACTAGCCCAAGGGCAATAAGGCTTCTAGTGCTAGAAATCCTACCCCTTCAGAGAGAGAAGTCTGGGCACTAGACATGTTAGGTTTGCACTAAAGAAAAATCCTCCTGAGGGGAAGCAGAGGTAATGTAGTGCTCTTCATCAGAGTATTCCTAAGTAGATAAGGGCAAATCGTGATCGTCGGAAGAATTGGACAAAATAGAACCCTGGACCAATGATTCAGAAACCACTTCAGTCCTAGGACTCTTAGAAGTTTGGTGTTGGATAACCCTGATTAGAATTATTAGATCTTGAGCCATTATGTTTTTTAGGCATAGCGTCCTCCGCATGTGTCATGGGCGTCATTTTTTTTAGGCATGATTACAGATTTAGCCCTAAGTGAAGAAGGAAGTGTCTGTTTCAATAGGCAAGAACATGGGCATGAATACACCTTCAGAAGCGGGTGCCTGTACAGCAGCTGTGGACCCATCCCAGGTAGAGACTACCGTGGGTCCCATGGTTGAAGCATCTTGCGGACTTTATGACTCTGAATGGATGCCTGTATAGGCCTGCAAATCAGAAGTAGATGGTATCTTGGGTTGTGAAAAAGTGCATGACTGAGTACTGGCTTAGGAGAAACGGCAGTTTGGTACCTCTGCGAGTCTGTCTTTAAATTTGAGTTTTTTGCAATACTGGCAGTCGCATGGCTAACCGACATTTCTTGGATAATTAAAACAGAGAAACAAAATATTTAGAGGTGAAAATATAGAGATGCCAGTGCGCTGATTTAAGTAAAGCACAAAATTGAGTGCAATGTACGTGATCGGGGCCTAGGCAAGGCCTACAGTACAAATGAAAATCTTTGAGGTATTTGATTTCCACAAGTAATGCAATTAACTTTAACTGACATAAGGGGCAAGAAAATGTTTCCCCAATGGGGTACTTAGCTTTAGTTGGCGAATTGACGCATGACCCAAGACTTTGTTAATCATGCTGAGAGCTAGCTGAAAGCAGATGACCCAAATGTTATGGTTGCAACAGTGAAAACATGAATAAGTGAGTATTTGTATTAATTTTCTCATTTTTAGTTTACTTTATAGTCTAGTGCAGGAGATGCAGCACAACGCTGGCTGAGTGCAGTACATGCAGCACGAGGCAGTATTAGTATTTTTTACGTGTTAGACTTGGATTGAACTGCAGTGGTGAAACTGAAGTTGACTTTACATACACATTTGTTTTTTCACTTGAAACAGTGTGGCTTCAGCCGAAATGTTAAAAGGTTTCTATTTACTGCATGTGGTTGCATGACTGTACCTGGCTAAAGATTAGCTCTTATACCATGATCGAATTGAATAACAGTAGGTGAACTTCACAAATGGAAACTATTGAACATAAGCAAGAATACCAATCCAGTTTGCATTTCCAGTACAAGAAGAAAGTGGTTGTTGAAAGTATTTTGATTGTGGCTGCCATATCTGAGTAACTTGCCTTAAAGTTAAAATAAAGCAGGTTCTTGTACTCTTGACTCCGGTTTGACGACAAAGGTAACAAAATTGTGTGCTGCAATGTTTGTCATGCCAAATTTGCAGTGGTGACAAGGCAAAGTGACAGTGGAATGTGTTTGGAGTCCTTGATATTCCCAATCATAGTGGTTAGGTCAGTGTAGGTGGTTGACGCACTAAATCTGTGCTGCTGTAGTAGGTGTGCTTATAGTCAATGTTATGTCAGTAACTTACCAAATGTGCCTTGTAAGTATAGTAGTGGTAGTTGTAATTTTTACACAGAATTTCTTTCCTCTCTCCTTAGGTGACTGCCGCTATGCCTCAGTGTTTTGCTTACGGGTGTCGCATTAGCCGCGATGGTCTGCCACCAGGTGTGTCCTTCCATCGTTTTCCCCGGGATATTAAAACGTGTACACAGTGGTTGATAAACTGTGGTACAGATGTCGGCAATGTAAATAAATTTGTCAAAGAAGAGGTGAGCAGGCCAAAGCCGCGACATTTCCTGTGCTCAAAACACTTTGAGGATAGCCAGTATGAACCCAACTATATGTACGAGCTTCTTCCGGCAGAAATGAAGCCACGGCGACCAATTAGGCGACTAATTAAAGAAGCAGTACCTACTATTTTCTCATTTGCAAAGAAAAATCAACGGACATTGAGAGTACAGCGTCAACAGCGGAAAGAGCGCAATGTAAGTAGATGGTCTGTGCATGATGTGTGTTAAGCATGAAAAAGGTGGACTGTGCAGATGTCTAAAGTGTGCACCGTTCATTACTTATCTGAGATGCAGCTTGATACTTGCAGTTTTAGATGTGGGTCAATTCAGCAACAGACCTAGACCGCATGAATGGATGTAGCCATATCTTGAGAACTTATAGGTACGTGACTAGGTAGAGTGGACACAATGTTGATGTAACATTGAGTGACCATAAATGGTACGAATTAGGTGTGCAGACAACTAAGTAACATTTATTAATAGTTTGAACTTTATTGTACAGCTTATAGAGGAACTTCTGAACCAACCACCAACAACCTTGCCCGAAATTGTCGATGCAGAAGCTTGTGCACACCGTAAGGTAAGTCTGTGTACTGCAATTCAGTGCACATTATCCAGCAGTCAGTACTTCATCTTTGCACATTTGACGTAAATGGTGCGTCTTGATTTAAGAAAAATTTATGTATTGCAGAATTGTAGCCATCAACAGCGAAAGAAGAAGAAAATTGCAGCAGACTCATTGGCAGAAGGAGCAGAAGGAAGTGCGTTTACAGAAGCAAACCGAGATTGCGATGTGGCCGTGGAACATGTTCAGGTAAGCAATGATAACTTATTGCAATTAAATGAGCCCTGTAGAGGGTGCGAGCTTCACATTGCATGAGTAACAGTTGTCATATGTAAAAAATGTAAAGTCATATTTTAGTTATAATTTGAGTAGTGATTGAGGTTAACAGTCGTAAAGTTGACAGCATAGCTAATAACTGTTGTGCGTTGGTAACTTCAGTATGGAGTTGATTTTGCAAAATATTAGCCCATATTCTGTATGGTATTGGAGAATGTCAATTTAGGGACAGACATGCTGTAATTCTTGGGATAGACTTGATGTAATGCAACTAATGTCCAGCACCATTAGATGTAGAAGTTGTTTGTAGACATGCATCACAGCCTCATAAGTAATGACAATGTTTTACTTGCAGGAACCGGGTCCTGAATTGTATGAGGAAGTGGAAACCATTGAGGTATACAGTATGGAAATTCCGCAGTGTATTCAGAAAACGGTGGGTTGCCAAACGAAGATTCAGAAAAAGGTTGCAGTATAGGTGTGCAAGCAAAGTTTTCAGAAGTTAAAACTCAGCGTGTGAAGATGATAGATGCAGCAGTACAGTTTCCTGAGGTGGGGTCAAAATGGACAGACCACACTTACTGCAAGCGGTCGAAGGTGGTGCAGACCGAAACAAGACAGCCTGATTCGGAGGGAGTTCCCATTAGCAGTGAACTAGCCACAAGCAGCACACATATGAGTAGCTGTAGTAATCCAGTGGAAGACAGCGGCATTGCTCAAGTCAGCTCGAGTGCATCAGTGCCTTTTGAAGTGATGGCTTGCAGCACGCCGAAGAAGTGTCCTCCCGAAAGCATGCAGACAAGCATGCAAAGTGACTCCTCTATATCAAGGTGTGGAAATGATTCCATTGAAATGGATCCTGACTGGTGCTACCCTCAGACAGTGTATCAACCTCTGACATGGAAGAGACAGTAGAAGTGGATGAAGATGAAAGGATGATAAGTGAGCCAAAGTACATAGTGTTTGAGTCTTGCCTGGATTCGCTACTGTTGAAGTTGACTTGTCCCCAATGCCAAACACCTGCCGTGGAAATTGAAAAAAAATCTAAGATCGGTTCTTGTGTGTATGTGAAGGTATCCTGCATCAGTGGTCATAAAGTACTGGAGTGGCAAAGTCAACCAGTGTTGGGACGGATGCCGCAGGCAACTTACTACTTGCGTCCTCTGTTCTGTTTAGTGGCAGTACATATGCCCACATTGCTCGATTTTGCGCATACCTTGGAGTCGAATTTATCAGCGAGACTACCTTCTACACTATCCAACGACAATATTTGTTCCCTGTATTACAGCATACCTGGACACAGCATCAGAATAGGTTACTGGCAAATGAAGACGGGAAAGATACGGTTAGCTGGAGACGGTCGCTGCGATAGTCCTGGATACTCAGCAAAGTACTGTTGCTATACCATGATGAATCTGGATTCGGGATATATAATCGATTTTGCAATAGAGCAGGTTTCCATGGGAGTGACTTCTGTGGCACTGGAGAAAAAAGCGTTTAAGAGGTGCATGAATAACTTGAAGGGTAAGAATATGAAAGTCAGCCTGGTGGCAACAGATAGACATCGTGGAATTGGATTTGTAATGCTAAGGAATTCCCAGAAGTTGAACATCAGTTTGATGTTTGGCATATGTCGAAAAGTTTAACTAAGAAAATAATGGAAGCAGGAAAAAGGCAGGGTAAACGTGACTTACTACGGTGGTGCCACAGCATTTCTAATCACCTTTGGTGGTGTGCAGAAACATGTGATGGGGATGGAGTACTTCTGGAAGAGAAATGGCTGTCATTGTTGTACCATGTGACAGACATACACAGCTGGAGTGGGGCAAAGAAGTTGTCATGCTGTGAACATGAGATGCCAATCGTGGACGGAGATGAAAAGAAGTGGCTTGAAGAAGATGATGCGTGTCACAGTGCCCTGAAGAGGATAGTTACAAACAGAGTTTTTCTAAAGGATTTGAAGCAAATCACCAAGTTCTGTCACACTGGCAACCTTGAGGTCTTCCATGCATTGCTATGCAAGTACTGCCCCAAGTTCGAGCACTTCAGTTATGCAGGGATGAAAGCTCGTGTCATACTTGCCATCATGGATCATAATGAAAACCTTCATCGTGAACAGGCTGTGGTCAAATTCCCGAACAGCACGTCAGCAGCAATAGG